>NC_142436.1:101727272-102030303 GCF_059453495.1 Arachis ipaensis | reverse complement strand
CAAGTTCAGCGTGGATTCAAAGGAACACACTGAAGCACTTGCTACCTTCTCCACATTGAACTTGGAAAAATCCAAGTTCAGCGTGGAGCTTAATGAATCCAATGGTCCCCACACTCTTCAAGCCCCGCACGGATCAATTAAATTAATTTTGATTCAACTTTTATTTTATTTAAAATTAGGAAAAGATATTATTTTAGTTTTAGAAAATATATTTTACATTAATTAGGATTAGATATAAAAGGGAAAAGAATCAGCCCTTCGGGCTTCTCCTCTCTTCTACCTCATTCCGCACTTTATTGTTTTTCAGAATCCTTATTTTCTCTCTGAACCATGAGCAACTAAATCTCCATTGTTAAGGTTAGGAGCTCTGTCTATTGTATGGATTGATACTATTATTTTTCTATTTTAATTCATGTACTGATTTATATTTCAAGAATTGTTTTCGTTCTTTATTTTATGAATTTGGGTGGAACGGAAGTATGACCCTTTTTCTAATTGAGTTCTTGTATAACTTGGAAAAGCTCTTTACTTGAACAACAGCTTGAAAACAATTTCTCCTAAATTTTAATTATCTGGACTTAACGGGATACGTGACATATAATCCTCTTATATTTGGGTAATTAGGATTTTTGTGGCACATAAACTAGAATTGAACTTCATCCTCTAATTGGAATTTAGTGACCAAGGAATTGGCGGTTGATGAAAGTTAGAGTAGACTAAGAAGGTCTAAGGAATTAGGGCTTAGTCATATATAGTTTGCAATGAATTGAATCATACATGATTAAAATAGTTAGTAAGAAAAGTCAATCCAGAAAATAGATATCTCTGAAGCCTTAACTGTTTCTCCATATATTATTCACAACTCATTTATTGCTTGCTTTCTAATTTACTGAATTTACTGTTTAATGCTTTTGAACTCTTAAACACCATTTTCTGTTTGCCTAACTAATAATTAACTTAACCATTGTTTCTTGATCAATCAATCCTCGTGGGATCGACCCTCACTCACCTGAGGTATTACTTGGTACGACCCGGTGTACTTGTCGATTAGTTTGTGGTTAGAAATTCTGCACCAAGTTTTTGGCACCGTTGCCGGGGATTGATAGTCATTAACAACTACTAGTTGTTTGATTGCTTAGATTGGGCATTTTAGTTTTTATTTACATAATTGTTGCTTTATTATTTTCGAAAACAAAAATATATATATATATATACAATTAAATTAGCACTAATATTTTCCTCTTTTTTTTCATTAGCTTCCCCCCTCCCCTGCTTCATTTTCTTTTTCTTTCCCTTTATTATTTAGTTAATATATATATAAGTAAATTAGTACTAATATTTTTCCTTAATTTCTGAAATTAAGTTTGGTGTTCCCCAGTTATTTTTATTTCAATTTTTCATGTTTATTTTTCTTGTTAATTCCGAATTTTTCTGTCCTAATTCTACCTACAATTTTTCAAATTTACTTATTTATTTTATTTATGATTTTTATTTTATTTGTTTACACAGGTTACCTCACTGGGAATTCTCTATACTCTGACATAGAGAGTTCTATCTTTTCTTGTCTTCTGACTCTTTATGAGCAGGAACAGGGACACGGAACCTCTGTTAGACTTTGATCCTGAACCTGAAAGGACTTTGAGGTGGCATTTGCAACAAGCAAGACTTTACAAGGCTACAGAGTCCACTAAGGATCATAATAATAATGCTGTCAATGCCAATGTGGCAAATTCAGTTGGGAATGAGCAACCTAGAAGAGTGCTTGGCTCTTACACTGCTCCCAATGCAGATCTTTATGGAAAAAGTATTGTGGTGCCTCCTATAGCTGTAAATAATTTTGAACTGAAGCCTCAGCTTGTCACTCTTGTACAACAAAATTGTCAGTATCATGGACTTCCTCATGAAGACCCAAATTAATTTATCTCTGATTTTTTGTAGATTTGTGATACTGTGAAGACCAATGGAGTGAATTCTAAGGTGTACAAACTCATGCTCTTTACATTTGCTGTGAGGGATAGAGCAAAACTGTGGTTAGATTCTCAACCCAAGGAGAGTCTGGATACTTGGGACAAGGTTGTCACTGGATTTCTGACAAAATTTTTTCCACCTCAAAAGCTTACTAAGCTAAGGGTGGAGGTTCAGACTTTTAGACAGAAAGAGGGTGAGCCCCTTTATGAAGCTTGGGAAAGATTCAAGCTACTAATAGGCAATGCCCTCTGGACATGTTCTCTAGATGGACTCAGCTGGATATCTTTTATGAGGGCTTATGTGAAATGTCCAAGATGCGCTTGGATAATTCTGCAGGTGGTTCTTTGCACATGAAGAAGACACCAGAGGAGACTATTGAGCTTATTGAGTTGGTTGCTAACAACCAATACTTATATTCCTCTAACAGGAATCCTATGCACTCTGAGACATCTCAGAAGAGAGGCGTGTTGGAAGTGGAAGTTGTTAATGCTCTTCTCGCTCAGAACAAGCTTATGTCTCAGCAAATAAGTCTACTTACTCAACAGATGAGTGGAATGCAAGTTTCAGCTGTCAATGCTCAGACTGCACCTCAAGAGGTCCCTTATGACATGACAGGTAATTTTGTGCAAAATAATAATTATGATTATGCTCAACCCTCTTCTGAACAGGTCAATTACATGGGAAGTGGTCCTGAAAATCCCAACAATGATCTGTACTCTAAGACGTATAATCAAGGATGGAGAAATCACCCAAATTTTGGGTGGAGAGACCAACCTCAGAGATCTCAGAATTTCAACAATAATTCTCAGGGCAATTTACAACAGAACAATCACAAAAACCACCAATTTCAGTCTCATCAACAACAACTACCTCAGCAGGCAAATTATAAATCCCAAGAAGATTCTAATTGGGAGATAATGAGAAGTTTTATGCAGGAAACCAGAGCTTTCATTAGAAACTTGGAGGTGCAAATGGGCCAATTGAGCAAGCAAATGCCTGAGAAGTCTTCAAATACATTTTCTGGTGATACAGTGGTGAACCCAAGAGAAGATTGCAAGGCTATTCAATTGAGGAGTGGTAAAGTAGCCAGTTCTGAGACCAAGGTCAATGAGGAGCTAGTTGAAAAAGAAGCTCCAGAGGAGAAGAAGGAAGAAGTAGAGTACAACCCTCTAAAGCGTGCAGATATCCCATTCCCTGACTCTCTTGACACTTATCCTACATTGCCAAAGGATCCTGAATACAAGCTAAAAATGCCATATCCTAAGAGGCTTCAGAAGGCTTCCAAAGACAAGCAATTTTCTAAATTCTTAGAAGTCTTCAAGAAGCTGCAGATCAACATTCCTTTTTTAGAGGCTCTTGAGCAAATGCCTCTTTATGCTAAATTTATGAATGAATTGACTAACAAGAGGAATTGGAGGGAACAAGAAATGGTGGTGTTAACCAAGGAATGCAGTGCTATTATTCAACATAACATTCCTGAAAAGATGCAGGATCCAGGAAGCTTTGTGATTCCTTGCACCATTGGAGATGTCACCATTCAGAGAGCTTTATATGATCTTGGAGCTAGCATCAATCTAATGCCACTTTTAGTGATGAAAAAGCTTCAAATTGAGGAGGTAAAACCCATTCGTATTTCTCTTCAACTTGCTGATCTTTCTATTAAATTACCTGTGGGTGTTGTTGAGGATTTACTTGTGAAAGTAGGACCATTTATTTTTCCTGCTGATTTTGTTATTTTAGACATGGAAGAGGATGTAAAATCCTCTATTATTCTTGGTAGACCCTTTTTAGCTACAGGTAGAGCTCTGATTGATGTACAAAAGGGTGAATTAATCCTGAGGGTCAATGAAGAACAGGTGGTCCTTAATATTTTTGAAGCTCTCAAGCACCCTAATGACTCTGAAGGGTGTTTGAGAATTGATGTTGTTGAACCACTTGTTCAAGAAGTACTGAAAGATGAGTTACTTGATGATGTTCTAGATCCTATTGCTGAGTATGAATTAATTGAAGTTGATGATTCACCACCTCAAAAGGAGCTGATGAACACGCCAATAAAGGAGGAGGAAGTCTCCAAGCTTGAGCTCAAACCTTTGCCCCCTTCTCTGAAATATGTGTTCTTGGGTGAAAATAATTCATATCCAGTGATTATTAGCTCTTCCCTGAAGCCTGAAGAGGAAGAGGCGCTTATTTTAGTACTCAGGAGCCATAAAACAGCTCTTGGGTGGACCATTAGTGATTTAAAGGGGATTAGTCCAACCAAGTGCATGCACAAGATCCTTCTTGAAGATGATGCTAAACCAGTTGTGCAACCACAAAGGAGACTCAATCCAACCATGAAAGAGGTGGTCCAAAAAGAGTTAATGAAATTATGGGAAGAATGTATTATTTACCCTATTTCTGATAGTCCTTGGGTAAGTCCTGTGTAGGTAGTTCCCAAGAAAGGAGGAATGACAGTGGTCAAGAATGAAAAGAATGAGCCTATTCCTACAAGAACAGTCACAGGATGGAGAATGCGCATAGACTACAGGAGGCTCAACACTACTACAAGGAAGGATCACTTCCCCCTGCATTTCATTGATCAGATGCTTGAGAGGTTAGCTGGTCATGCTTTTTATTATTTTCTAGATGGATATTCTGGATATAATCAAATTGCAGTGGACCCTCAAGATCAAGAAAAGACAGCATTCACATGTCCTTTTGGAGTTTTTGCTTACAGGAGAATGCCATTAAAACTTTGTAATGCTCCAGCAACATTTCAAAGGTGTATGCTTTCAATTTTTTCTAATATGGTTGAAAAGTTTATTGAGGTATTTATGGATGACTTTTCTGTCTTTGATAATTCTTTTGAATCATGCCTTAAGCATTTATCTCTGGTCTTGAAATGGTGTCAAGAATCAAACCTTGTTTTACATTGGGAAAAATGTCATTTTATGGTTACAGAAGGTATTGTTCTTGGACACCGAATTTCAAGTAAGGGGATTGAGGTTGATAGAGCAAAGGTGGAGGTAATTAAAAAATTACCACCACCAACCAATGTTAAGGTGATGCCAAGGCATCATAGGCTAGTTTCACTAGCATTTTTCTGTTAGTTTTAGTTGTTTTATGCATTTTCTTGAGCTTAAAGTAACCAAAAATGGTTAAATGAAGAACAAAGCAATGAACCATCCAAACAATATGATTTTGATGCAAATTCCATGAGTTTTAGTTATATTACTTAAATGCTATGAATGAAAGATTTCTCATGAAATTTTGCAAGACTTTGATGCAATTGTTTGGATGATTTCAGGGAAGAAGAGGCTAAGCAAGGAAGCAACAAAATCAATAAAGGAAGCTTGAATATCACATGTGGAGTTTAAGTTCCAGTTTAAGCCTAAACTGGAGCTTAAACGCCAAAATCATGAAGGATAAGAAATGCTGGAATTGAAGTTTAACCTCCAGTTTGACCTTAAACTGGAGGTTAAACGCCAGAATGAAAAGCCTCACTAAAGAAGCATTCCACGTTAAACCTCCAGTTTGACCTCAAACTGGAGGTTAAACGCCAGAATGATAATGTCACTCAGGGGGGAGTTCCACGTTTAACCTCCAGTTTGACCTCAAACTGGAGGTTAAACGCCAGAAGGAGGAAGAGTACCAGGGAGCCATTCCACGTTTAAGCTCCAGTTTGACCTCAAACTGGAGCTTAAACGTGTTCGACAGCTTTTCTCCTCCAGGGTTGCTCTCTCCATTTCCACGTTTAACCTCCAGTTTGACCTCAAACTGGAGGTTAAACGTGTTCGACACCTCCAGGGCTACCATTCTAAGCTTCCACGTTTAACCTCCAGTTTGACCTCAAACTGGAGGTTAAACGTGTTCGACCTCCAGTATGCCTCCACCCTTTTCCACGTTTAACCTCCAGTTTAACCTTAAACTGGAGGTTAAACGTGTTCGACCTCCAGGGCTGCCCTTCCTATTTCCACGTTTAAGCTTCAGTTTAACCTTAAACTGAAGCTTAAACGTGTTCGACTACATGACTCTCCAGGGCTGCCTTCTTCCATTTCCACGTTTAAGCTTCAGTTTAACCTTAAACTGAAGCTTAAACGTGCTTCTACAAAAGGCCTCACTGGAAGTGTCTGGCGTTTAAGCTGCAGTTTAAGCTTAAACTACAACTTAAACGCCACTCTTGGAAAAGGTTTCTGGGCCAAAAATATTGTGATTTAAGTTAGTCTTTGAGCACAAATATTAACGTAAACTTACTTTGGTATGAAACCCAATTGAATATCATGGTTTATGGGATTGGGCCTGAAGGATTGATGAGTTTGAAATCTCAATTTATTGAGTCATGTGTCATTATTTGATTATCACTAAGTTGGCTCAATAAATGTTACAGGATTTGGATCAACAACCTCATCAAGATTATGGATCATAAACCCAAGGCAAAAGGAAAGCAAGGAGAGGCCTCAAAGCCCAAGAAGCACAACTGAAGCTCAATATAGAAAGTGTATAAATAGGATAGAAGTTAAGTTAGAAGGAACTTTTACTTTCACTTTTAGAGTTTTCCTTTTCTTTGTAATTGAATTCAGAGCTATGATTCACTAAACCCCCTTTCATTGGGTTAGGGAGCTCTATTGTAATTCAATGAATCAATAATAGTTTACCTTCTTCTTCAATCTTTTCTCTTGAATTTTGTTAGAAAGCTTCTCGATCTAATTCCATTGAGTAGTTGTCTTGGGAAAGAAACTACCCATACTTGGAATCCTTCGGAGCCTTGGGAAAGGAATGGAGGATTCATGCTAGAGAAGCTTTCTCACAGTGAATTGGATTGGGGTTTGGATGGATATTGTGACATGTAATCCTACCAAATTGTGGTTCATGAAATTGTGTGGTATAATCAGTGATCAAGCATCATCTCTTCTTATGAACATTTAAACCAAGGGATTGGGAATTTGTTTGTTTTTAGAGAGAATTGGTGAGCCAAGGGATTGGTATCCAATCATATAAGATTGCCAAGCAAAATTCAATGAACGCATTGGTTGAGGAAGAGATAAACATGTTTTGATTCGGAGATCTCAATATCTCCTATAACCCAATGAATTCCCCATTTCTGATTTCCATTTTCTCTTTACATTCTGCAACTCAATTCATGCAACACCCCCATTCCCTTTTAATTTCAGCAATTTAGTTTCTGCTCTTTAATTCATTGCAATTTAAGATTCCGCCATTTCAATTTCTTGTCATTTACTTTTACCGCCAATTTTACATTCCGCAATTCTCATCTCAATCTTGATTCCGCTCAACTAGAACACACTTCTAATCCGAATTGCTCACTCAACCAATCCTTGTGGGATTCGACCTCACTCTATTGTGAGTTTTTACTTGACGATAACCGGTGCACTTGCCGGAAGGAATTTTGCCGATCGTGCAATTTCCTAAATCGTAGCATAACTAGTTTATGTGCATCAAGTTTATGGCGCCGTTGCCGGGGATTGGTTTTCGATTGACAATTCTCAAATTGGAAGCTAACTAGATTGAGCAATTTTCTCTTGCTTTGTTAATTCTGTTCAAGATACTTGTTGAATTTTAATTTCTGCACTCGGTTACATGCTTTCCTTCTTTATGCCTTTAAATTCATGCAACTAACTCACTGACGCACTAACTGTTTGAATTAATTCCTCAATTGATCTATCCATACTCTTCCATTAACCAAGAGTACTTCACTTGTTTGTGTTTGAGCTGTGTTCTTGTATGACAGGTAGGAGAGGAGAGACATCAACTCCTCCATATACCGAACCAGAGAGGACCCTTCATAGACTTAGAAGGGAAGCAAGAGGGAAGAGAGTAGTGGGAGAAGAGGAATCTGAAGGAGAATCTGAGGACAATTTTGAGGAAGCTTTAGATCTCAACATGGATAGAGAAGTTCACAACCATGAGAGAGCTGATGGAAACGATGCCATTCCTGAGAGGAGGGTTCTTAGTTCATACATAAACCCAACCTCTGGGAATTGTGGTAGTAGCATCCAGAAACCACCCATTCAGGCCAACAATTTTGAGCTCAAGCCACAGCTAATATCACTTGTGGAGAATCATTGTTCCTTTGGAGGAAGTGCTAATGAAGACCCAAACCAACATCTCACAAAATTCCTGAGAATTTGTGACACTGTGAAGTCCAATGGAGTCCAGGAAGATGCCTATAAACTGCTTTTGTTCCCATTTTCACTTAGGGACAAAGCAGCTAAGTGGCTGGAATCATTCCCAAGGGGGAGTCTAACAACATGGGATGAGGTGGAAAGCAAGTTTCTGGCACGTTTCTACCCTCCACAAAAGGTCAATAGGCTTCGATCTGAGGTTCAGACTTTTAGACAACAAGATGGTGAAACTCTCTACGAGGCATGGGAGAGATTCAAGGACTTGACAAGGAAATGCCCACCAAACATGTTCCATGATTGGGTGCAATTGCACATCTTTTATGATGGGCTCTCTTATGAATCAAGGAAGGTTGTAGACCATTCATCAGGAGGTTCATTGAACAGGAAAAAGACTGTGGAAGAAGCCATTGAAGTGATCGAGACAGTGGCTGAGAATGAGTACTACTATGCATCAGAGAGGCACAACACTAAGGGAGTCATGGAGCTGAACCATGTTGATACAATTCTAGCCCAAAACAAGGTGTTTGCCAAGCAACTAGCAGAGCTTACCAGGCAATTAGAAACAAAGCAAGTGGCTGCAATACACACACAAGATCAAGAGGAAGTAAGCATTGAAGGAGGTGATTGGGATGAGGCTAACTATGTGGGAAACCAACAAAGGCAATCATATGATCCACATTCCAACACTTACAACCCAGGCTGGAGAAACCACCCAAACTTTGGGTGGGGAAACCAACAAACCCAACCACAAAATCACAAACCTTACAACCACAACCAACATAACAATTCCACATACCAAAACTCCAACCAAAGATCATACCAAGCCACACAAAACACTTACCCCCAACCATCATATCATGGCCAAAATAATCAACATACCCAACCTAATCCGAACCAACAATTTCAAGATCAATTAAACCGGATAGAAGGAATGATGGCAACCATGAGCCAAGACATAATTGAATTGAAAGCTTTTAAGGAAGAAGTAAATTCTAACTTGCAAAACCAAGGAGCTGCCATCCAGAAGCTAGAAAATCAAATTTTGTATTTGACTAAGCAAGCCCCTGGGACAAGCGGTTCGCATGCTGCCAAGGCTATTGCAAGGGAAGAATGTAAGGCCATAACCCTCAGAAGTGGAAAGAATCTAAAGGAGATCTCAAGGGAAACCACAGAGGATGAAGCAAAGGAAAATGTGAAAGACAAAGAACAAGGACAATCTTTTACACCGTCTGCAACAAAAGAAAAAGAAAAAGAGGTCCTGAAGCCTTACACACCTAAAGCACCTTATCCTCAACGTTTGATGAAAAGTGAAAAGGATGGCCAATTCTCCAGGTTCTTGGAGATTTTCAAGAAGCTTCAAATCAACATTCCCTTTGCTGAGGCAATAGAGCAAATGCCACTCTATGCAAAATTCTTAAAAGAATTAATGACCAAGAAGAGAAGCTGGAGAAATGAGGAAACTGTGTTGTTAACTGAAGAATGCAGTGCCATCATTCAGCACAAATTGCCTCAGAAATTGAAGGACCCAGGCAGTTTCCAAATCCCCTGCATCATAGGAGAAGTCATGGTGGAGAAGGCCTTGTGTGACTTAGGGGCCAGCATCAATTTGATGTCGCTAACAATGATGAGAAGAATGAAGATTGAGGAAGCCAAACCAACAAGAATGGCCCTCCAATTGGCAGATCGAACTTTTAAATTCCCTCATGGGATAGTTGAGGACTTGTTGGTGAAAGTGGGAGAATTTATATTTCCTGCTGATTTTGTGGTGTTAGATATGGAGGAAGAAGCCAAAGCTTCAATAATTCTGGGAAGACCCTTCCTAGCCACTGCTGGAGCCATCATAGATGTACAAAAGGGTGAACTCACTCTTAGACTACATGATGAGAAATTGGTGTTTAATGTATTCAAGGCAATGAGCTATCCATCAGAATCACTAAGGGAATGCATGAGGGTTGATGTAGTGGACATTGCAGTACAAGAAACTTTTGAGGAAACAATAAAGGAATTGGCAGAGGAGGAGTTCACCAAGGATATTGAAGTTAGTGATATCAAGGGTGCTGACACAACCATGCTAAGCATGCCAGAGAGAGTGAAAGAAGAAAAGGAAGCACCAAAACCTGAGCTCAAAGCCTTGCCCCCTAATCTCAAGTATGCATACTTGGGTAGTGATGAGAGTCACCCTGTTATCATTAGCTCTGCCCTGAGCCAAGAACAGGAAGAAGAATTGATCAAGGTGCTGCAAACTCATCAAGATGCCATTGGATGGACCCTAGCTGATTTGAAGGGGATAAGTTCATCCATATGCATGCATAAAATCTTGTTAGAAGAGGATGCTAGACCCTCCATTCAAGCTCAGAGGAGATTGAATCCCGTCATGAAAGAAGTGGTACAAAAGGAAGTCAGGAAGTTATGGCAGGCAGGGGTAATCTACCCCATTTCTGATAGCCCATGGGTTAGTCCCATCCATGTAGTTCCTAAGAAAGGTGGCATAACTGTGGTACCAAATGAGAAGAATGAACTCATACCCACAAGAACCGTCACTGGGTGGAGGATGTGCATAGACTACAGGAAGCTCAATGAAGCCACCAGAAAGGATCATTTCCCACTCCCATTCATGGATCAGATGCTTGAAAGGCTTGCCGGACATGCTTACTATTGCTTCTTGGATGGATATTCAGGATACAACCAAATAGTAGTTGATCCGAGTGATCAAGAGAAAACATCATTTGTTTGTCCATATGGAGTTTTTGCTTATAGACGCATGCCCTTTGGATTGTGCAATGCACCTGCCACTTTCCAAAGATGCATGCTGTCCATCTTTTCAGACATGATTGAAAAATTTATTGAGGTCTTCATGGACGATTTTTCTGTGTTTGGGGATTCTTTTCCCAGCTGCCTACACCACCTTGCCTTGGTGCTTAAGAGGTGCCAAGAGACTAACCTAGTATTAAACTGGGAAAAGTGTCATTTCATGGTCACAGAAGGAATAGTCCTTGGCCACAAAATCTCTAATAGAGGCATGGAGGTGGACAGAGCTAAGGTGGAAATCATTGAAAAACTACCTCCACCAAGTAATGTCAAGGCAGTTAGAAGTTTTTTGGGACACGCTGGTTTTTACAGAAGGTTTATTAGAGACTTTTCTAAAATAGCCAAACCTTTGAGTAACTTGCTTGTCTCTGATACACCCTTTGTATTTGATAAAAATTGCATGCTAGCCTATGAACTTTTGAAGCAAAAACTTTCCTCTGCACCTATCATTGCCCCACCTGATTGGAACTTACCTTTTGAACTGATGTGTGATGCATCAGACCTTGCTATTGGGGCAGTGTTAGGACAAAGGAAAGACAATTTGGTACATGTGATTTATTATGCCAGTAAAGTCTTGAATGCTAACCAAAGGAATTACACAACCACTGAAAAAGAACTCTTGGCAATAGTCTTTGCATTTGACAAATTTAGATCTTATCTCATTGGATCTAAAGTCATTGTCTTCACTGATCATTCAGCTTTAAAATATTTACTTGCTAAACAAGAATCTAAACCAAGACTTATTAGATGGGTTCTTTTGTTGCAGGAATTTGACATTGAAATCAAAGACAAGAAGGGTGTAGAGAACAAGGTGGCAGATCATTTATCAAGGATACCATGTGAAGAAGGAAGCACACAAAGCACACATATAAATGAGTGCTTTCCTGATGAACAACTCATGGTAATTCACAAAGCACCCTGGTTTGCAGACATAGCAAACTTCAAGGCCACTGGGAGTTTACCTTTGGAATTTAACAAACATCAAAGGAAGAAATTGGTAAATGATGCCAAATACTTCATCTGGGACGAACCATACTTGTTCAAAAAATGTTCCGATGGCATACTCAGAAGATGCATATCCGAGGAAGAAGGAAGGGAAGTTTTATGGGACTGCCATGGCTCCACTTATGGAGGGCACTTTGCAGGAGAAAGAACAGCAGCTAAGGTGTTGCAGTGTGGTTTTTATTGGCCCACTATCTTCAAAGATGCAAAAGAATTAGTGAAGCACTGCCATGAATGCCAGAAAGCTGGGAACCTGCCAAGAAGAAATGAAATGCTACAACAATTCATTCTGGAACTTGAATTGTTTGATGTATGGGGGATAGATTTCATGGGACCATTTCCCTCCTCATACTCAAATAATTACATTCTTGTGGCAGTAGACTATGTCTCCAAATGGGTTGAAGCAATAGCAACTCCAACCAATGATAATAAGGTAGTCATGAACTTCCTCAGAAAACACATTTTTTGCCGTTTTGGGGTTCCAAGAGCAATCATCAGTGATGGAGGAAGCCACTTCTGCAACAAACCATTAGAGGCATTGCTTCTAAAATATGGAGTCAAACACAGGGTAGCCACACCATACCATCCACAGACAAGTGGGCAAGCCGAAATATCTAACAGAGAACTCAAAAGGATCCTGGAAAAGACTGTGGGAACTTCAAGGAAGGACTGGTCGATTAAGCTAGATGATGCTCTTTGGGCATATAGGACAGCTTTCAAAACACCAATTGGAATGTCTCCTTACCAACTAGTATATGGAAAAGCTTGCCATCTGCCACTGGAGTTGGAGCACAAGGCATACTGGGCCTTGAAACTTCTGAACTTGGACAACAAAGCTGCTGGAGAAAGAAGGATGTTGCAAATTCAAGAGTTGGAAGAATTCAGAGCAGAAGCTTATGAGAATGCCAAAATTTACAAAGAAAGAGCAAAGAAGAAGCATGACAGCAACATAGCCCCAAGGAAATTTGAAGAAGGGCAAAAAGTATTGCTCTACAATTCTAGGCTGAAGCTATTTCCAGGGAAGCTAAAATCAAGGTGGTCTGGACCATTCCTTGTCACCAAGGTCTCCAATTATGGACAAGTAGAAATCATGGAAGAAAAGTCACAACGAACCTTCATTGTTAACGGTCAAAGACTCAAACATTACTTGGGAGATGTGGAGGAGAAGGACAAAGTTAAATATCACCTCAACTGAGGAAGCTGACCGTCAAGCTAATGACGTTAAAGAAGCGCTTGTTGGGAGGCAACCCAACCTGAGGTAATACCTTGTTGCTGTTTCTTTTATTTGTTTCAATAAAAAGGGTGAAGTAGTTTCTGTGCATTGCAAAGAATTAAGTTTGGTGTTTCACACCAAACAATGAATTCATGGATCAATAATTCAAAGGGGAATGTGTGACTCTAAGTTTGGTGTTCCACCATAAAGATCAACTGAACACAACAACCTTTGAATTATATGAAAGGAACAACTATTCTAAGCAGTCACAGAAATGCTTAAAACCCTTAGTAGCAACATCATTCCAAGAGAACTCAAGGATTCAAAGAACAGAGAAGTAAGTGGGAGACTAAGTTTGGTGTTCACACACCAACCTAAGACTCCGATACTTACCCACACATAGTTGAGCTAACCACTCAAGTGCTTGAGAAGCAAGCAACTTCATCACTCTTTGCAGGAAAGGAAACAAGAATCTTAAAGCATGAAGCAACATTTAGGAGAAGAAGGAGAAATCAAATTGTTTCCTGACAACAAAGAGAAAACAAGGAATTTCACAAGGTGGTATTATTCCTTGATAATTCTTTAAAAAGGGCAAACAAAAGCATGCGTGTTCTGGTTTAAACTGTAAATGTTGAATCTTTCTGGAATGTAGAGTTTTTCTAGTATGTGTGTTTGTTATTTGCTTTGAATAAAGTGAATGCCTAGATGTTTGGATATAACTTCACCTTCTTAAACGAGTGCTTGCCATGCTTGTTCTGTTTCCAAAAATAAAAGAAAAGTTTGAACAAAAGTAACTTGGCTAAATTAGTGACAAATCAAGTAGAATTAAGTGGTGGTATGCATGCTTGATTGTTTAGTCAGATCACTGGAATTAGAGTGTAGAATTATCATTCTTTGTGTAGAAATTGAAAACTGTCTATGGATCTTGATGAATAAATGTCTTTGGCCATGAAAAAGAAAGAAAAAGAAGAAGAAAAAGCCTCTGAAAAAGGGCAACCAAAAAGCAAGAAAATTGAGAAAATAAGCTAGGCACCAATGGTTTGATCTTCTAAGACAAATGCCTGTGGTGTTTATGTATTAAGGATATGCTTGGATGAATAGGTTCTGAGGAGTGTTTCAACACTTGGTAACTTGGGTTAACTAACCCGGGATTATCAACCAAAAGTCCATTATCAAGAGCAACCTAAATACAAAACATTTAGTCACACAAAGAGGTGCTGGGCACCAATGTCTCAAGAAGAAATGTGAACTAAAATGCCTAAAGTGGATATGTGTAGTGCACTGATAAGAAAAAGAAAATGCCAAAGGCTTGTGCAACACATGACACTAAGCAAACAAGGAGCAAAAGAAGCTCTAAGAAAAAGAAAAGAAAAACAAAGAAGAGAAAAGTGCCAAAGACATAAAAATAACAAGAGGCCATAGCAGTGTTTGATGGATGCAATGAAAAAGTGATAATCTTACCTGATAAGTATGAAAAAGTGATGCTGCAACTTTCTGCATAAAACCCTTCTGAGGAACTTCAAATGCTTGCTAATATAGCCAATGTAATTGCTTTTTGTTTCATACTTTCTTCTCAAATAACTCAGGACTTGCTTAGGGACAAGCAAGTATTAAGTTTGGTGTTGTGATGCCAAGGCATCATAGGCTAGTTTCACTAGCATTTTTCTGTTAGTTTTAGTTGTTTTATGCATTTTCTTGAGCTTAAAGTAACCAAAAATGGTTAAATGAAGAACAAAGCAATGAACCATCCAAACAATATGATTTTGATGCAAATTCCATGAGTTTTAGTTATATTACTTAAATGCTATGAATGAAAGATTTCTCATGAAATTTTGCAAGACTTTGATGCAATTGTTTGGATGATTTCAGGGAAGAAGAGGCTAAGCAAGGAAGCAACAAAATCAATAAAGGAAGCTTGAATATCACATGTGGAGTTTAAGTTCCAGTTTAAGCCTAAACTGGAGCTTAAACGCCAAAATCATGAAGGATAAGAAATGCTGGAATTGAAGTTTAACCTCCAGTTTGACCTTAAACTGGAGGTTAAACGCCAGAATGAAAAGCCTCACTAAAGAAGCATTCCACGTTAAACCTCCAGTTTGACCTCAAACTGGAGGTTAAACGCCAGAATGATAATGTCACTCAGGGGGGAGTTCCACGTTTAACCTCCAGTTTGACCTCAAACTGGAGGTTAAACGCCAGAAGGAGGAAGAGTACCAGGGAGCCATTCCACGTTTAAGCTCCAGTTTGACCTCAAACTGGAGCTTAAACGTGTTCGACAGCTTTTCTCCTCCAGGGTTGCTCTCTCCATTTCCACGTTTAACCTCCAGTTTGACCTCAAACTGGAGGTTAAACGTGTTCGACACCTCCAGGGCTACCATTCTAAGCTTCCACGTTTAACCTCCAGTTTGACCTCAAACTGGAGGTTAAACGTGTTCGACCTCCAGTATGCCTCCACCCTTTTCCACGTTTAACCTCCAGTTTAACCTTAAACTGGAGGTTAAACGTGTTCGACCTCCAGGGCTGCCCTTCCTATTTCCACGTTTAAGCTTCAGTTTAACCTTAAACTGAAGCTTAAACGTGTTCGACTACATGACTCTCCAGGGCTGCCTTCTTCCATTTCCACGTTTAAGCTTCAGTTTAACCTTAAACTGAAGCTTAAACGTGCTTCTACAAAAGGCCTCACTGGAAGTGTCTGGCGTTTAAGCTGCAGTTTAAGCTTAAACTACAACTTAAACGCCACTCTTGGAAAAGGTTTCTGGGCCAAAAATATTGTGATTTAAGTTAGTCTTTGAGCACAAATATTAACGTAAACTTACTTTGGTATGAAACCCAATTGAATATCATGGTTTATGGGATTGGGCCTGAAGGATTGATGAGTTTGAAATCTCAATTTATTGAGTCATGTGTCATTATTTGATTATCACTAAGTTGGCTCAATAAATGTTACAGGATTTGGATCAACAACCTCATCAAGATTATGGATCATAAACCCAAGGCAAAAGGAAAGCAAGGAGAGGCCTCAAAGCCCAAGAAGCACAACTGAAGCTCAATATAGAAAGTGTATAAATAGGATAGAAGTTAAGTTAGAAGGAACTTTTACTTTCACTTTTAGAGTTTTCCTTTTCTTTGTAATTGAATTCAGAGCTATGATTCACTAAACCCCCTTTCATTGGGTTAGGGAGCTCTATTGTAATTCAATGAATCAATAATAGTTTACCTTCTTCTTCAATCTTTTCTCTTGAATTTTGTTAGAAAGCTTCTCGATCTAATTCCATTGAGTAGTTGTCTTGGGAAAGAAACTACCCATACTTGGAATCCTTCGGAGCCTTGGGAAAGGAATGGAGGATTCATGCTAGAGAAGCTTTCTCACAGTGAATTGGATTGGGGTTTGGATGGATATTGTGACATGTAATCCTACCAAATTGTGGTTCATGAAATTGTGTGGTATAATCAGTGATCAAGCATCATCTCTTCTTATGAACATTTAAACCAAGGGATTGGGAATTTGTTTGTTTTTAGAGAGAATTGGTGAGCCAAGGGATTGGTATCCAATCATATAAGATTGCCAAGCAAAATTCAATGAACGCATTGGTTGAGGAAGAGATAAACATGTTTTGATTCGGAGATCTCAATATCTCCTATAACCCAATGAATTCCCCATTTCTGATTTCCATTTTCTCTTTACATTCTGCAACTCAATTCATGCAACACCCCCATTCCCTTTTAATTTCAGCAATTTAGTTTCTGCTCTTTAATTCATTGCAATTTAAGATTCCGCCATTTCAATTTCTTGTCATTTACTTTTACCGCCAATTTTACATTCCGCAATTCTCATCTCAATCTTGATTCCGCTCAACTAGAACACACTTCTAATCCGAATTGCTCACTCAACCAATCCTTGTGGGATTCGACCTCACTCTATTGTGAGTTTTTACTTGACGATAACCGGTGCACTTGCCGGAAGGAATTTTGCCGATCGTGCAATTTCCTAAATCGTAGCATAACTAGTTTATGTGCATCATAAGGCAGTCAGGAGTTTCTTGGGTCATGCAGGATTTTATAGAAGATTTATAAAGGATTTTTCAAAAATTGCTAAGCCACTAAGCAACCTATTGGTTGTTGATGTTCCTTTTGTGTTTGATGCTGACTGCCTGCATGCTTTTAAAACTCTGAAAGCAAACCTTACTTCTGCTCCCATTATAGCTCCCCCTGACTGGGATTTACCATTTGAATTGATGTGTGATGCTAGTGATTTTTCTATAGGAGCTGTTTTAGGATAGAGGCATGGCAAGCTTGTACATGTCATTTACTATGCTAGTCGTGTGTTAAATGATGCTCAAAAGAATTACACAACTACAGAGAAAGAACTATTAGCTATTGTGTATGATGTTGATAAGTTTAGGTCATATCTAATTAGTTCTAAGGTTATTGTTTATACTGATCATGCTGCTTTGAAGTACCTTCTAACCAAACAGGACTATAAACCAAGATTAATTAGATGGGTGTTGCTCCTCCAGAAGTTTGACATTGAAATAAAGGACAGAAAAGGGCCAGAAAATCAAGTAGCCGACCATCTTTCCAGAATAGAGCCTCGAAAAGGAGTACAACCATCCACAGCTATGACTGATACATTTTCGGATGAACAATTATTTCTCATTCAGCAGGCCCCATGGTTTGCACATATTGCAAATTACAAGGCCATGAATTTTATTCCAAAGAAGTACAGTAGGCAACAAGTAAAGAAGCTATTGACTGATGCAAAGTACTACATTTGGGAGGAACCATACCTTTTTGAAAGGTGTTCAGATGGTATAATCCGGAGATGTGTCCTAAATGAGGAGAAATAGCAGATTCTTTGGCACTATCATGGTTCCGATTATGGAGGCCACTTCGGTGGCGAAAGGACAGGTACAAAAGTCCTTCAGAGCTGGTTTTACTGGCCGACTCTCTTCAGGTACTCCAGAGAATTTGTGAAGCACTGTGACAGATGTGAAAAAGCCACGAATATTCCTGCCAACCATGAGATTCCACAGCAGGGGATTCTTGAGGTTGAGTTATTTGATGTTTGGGGTATTGATTTCATGGGACCTTTTCCACCCTCACATTCAAACAACTATATTCTAGTGGTAGTTGATTATGTGTCCAAGTGGGTGGAAGCCATGGCTCTACCCACCAATGATGCCAAGGTGGTGATGAGCTTTCTTTAGAGATATATTTTTAGCCGGTTTGGTGTCCCAAGGACACTCATTAGTGATGGTAGAAGTCATTTCGGTAATAGACAGCTGGACTCACTTCTGCAGAGATATAGAGTCCGTCATAAAGTGGCAACCCCCTATCACCATCAGACAAGTGGACAGGTTGAAGTCTCCAACAGGGAACTCAAGCGGATTCTAGAAAAGACCGTCAGTGTTTCAAGAAAGGACTGGTCTAGGAAGCTTGATGATGCTCTATTGGCATACCGGACGGCTTACAAGACTCCTATTGGCATGTCCCCTTATCAGTTGTTCTATGGCAAAGCATGTTACTTGCCAGTTGAGCTAGAGCATAAAGCTTACTGGGCAATCAGGTATCTGAATCTTGATTCAGAAGTTGCAGGAATTAAGCGAATGCTTCAGTTGAATGAGCTTGATAAATTCATATATTCAGCCTATGAGAATGCCAAGCTCTATAAGGAGAAAACCAAGTTACTGCATGACAAGAAGATTACCATCAGAGTCTTTGAGCCAGGATAGAGAGTGCTTCTATATAATTCAAGGCTCAAACTCTTTCCCGGGAAGCTGAAATCCCGGTGGTCAGGACCGTTTGTGGTTACCAGAGCTTCACCATATGGCCATGTGAAAATATAGGAAGAGAATTCTGACAGAAAATTTACAGTGAATGGCCAGAGGTTGAAGCACTATCTTGGAGGCGTGATTGATCGCCAAAAGTCCGCTCATCTGCTGAATTATCAGAACTGACAGTCAAGCTAGTGACGTTAAAGAAGCACTTGTCAGGAGGCAACCCGATGATTTCGTATCCTTGGTTATTTTTCCATTGAGTTGATTATATTATTTGTTTAATTTTTATTGAATTTTTACTGTTTTCCTTTGTTTTACTTGTGTTTTAATCATGTAGAATTTTTAAAACAGGAACCGAACACTTAGAAAAAATTTTGGAACACTCTGGAGAAGGTTGAGTCTGCCAATTCCACGCTAAACTTGGGATTTTCCAAGTTCAACATGGCATGTGCGTGTAATTTGGAAAGGTGTCTCTGCCAGTTCCACACTGAACTTGGGATTTTCCAAGTTCAGCGTGGAGAACGACGTCAATTAGCGTGCCAGGAGCCAAGACCCACGCTGAACTTTGAAAATTCCAAGTTCAGCGTGGAAAACAGGTACCAAGTGAGAGTTGCCACTGCTATTCCCATGTTGAACTTGGCCTTCTCCAAGTTCAGCGTGGGAATATCCCAACCCCTGCCCCATTCAATTCCCCATCCCCCCTCTCTTATCGTAACTAGGCCCAGCACCTCATTCTCACTCAACCATCCCTTTCCCAACCCTCCACTACTATATAAAGCCCCCACACTACTGCTTCCATACATCCGCCATTCCCCACACACAGGCACTTATACACGCAGTTTTCCCCTCTCCCCTGTAGCCTTCCCGAACCCTTCTCCCCCATCACACAACCTAAATCCTTGTTCTACCCAAAACCATACCACCCACGTCCACCTCCCTCTGTCCCATGTTCCCCCCTCTATTCCCCTCTTCTTTCTTTTTTTAATTTATTTTTCTGTTCTGTGTACCTTCGTTTTAAAAAAAAAAACCAGAAGAATATTTTTAACATTGTATTTTATTTTCTGCTATTTAAATTTCTGTATCTCTTTCTTCTACCCCCTGTATTTCTTTAGTTTGCTCGAGGACGAGCAATATTTTTAAGTTTGGTGTTGTCGCTCCGCTATTTTATTTGATTTATCCTTATGGCACCTAAGACCATCCAACCGTCCAAAAAGAGAAAGGGAAAGGAACCAGCAACCGGTTCTTATGACTCAAGGCGCTTCAAATCTAAGTTACATGAAGAACATTTTTTTGATATCACTGGCAAGAGGCCGGTTTTACCAGAAATTACACATCAGATTCAGAGAAGAGGATGGGAAGTTCTGTGCAATCCACACACACAGGTGGGACAGTTGATGGTTCAAGAATTCTATGGAAACATGTGGATCACCTACAAGAATGTGTCTGGCATAAATGAAAGGGACCACAAAACTTTTTTTAGGGGAAAAACCATTAACTTCAGCCCAGAGACTATCAGACAGACCCTCCAGATACCAGAGACCGAACAATCATTTCATTCCTACAGTGAGAGGATGTACAGAGATCAGCGGCTGGGACAAGTAATCGCTGACATTTGCATTCCAGGTGCGCAATGGATAAACTAGTCAGAAGGGAAATCTAGGCATATTAGAGTAGGTGATTTGACACCTTTGGCTAGAGGATGGCACCATTTCATTCACCGGTCCATCATGCCCACGAGCAACCGGTCTGAGTGTACTACGGACCGAGCAGTCACGATCCACTGTATTCTGTTGGGAAAGCTAGTGGAGGTGGCAAACGTTATTACTGATCAATTCTACCACATCGTCACCAACACCAAGGACAATGCTAGATTGGGCTTCCCACATCTCATCTTCCGCCTCTGTGATGCTACTAGAGTGAAGATAAAGAATGACTTCCCTATCCCAACCGAAAAGCCCATCACAAAAAAATAGTTGGAACAGACAAGGGAACATCGGAGGCACCCCACAGAACAGGCTGAGGAAGGAGATGAAGAAGAGCTGCCTCAGGGACAAGATCAGCCACTACAGGAGTATTGGCAACAGCTTGCATCCTCCATGGAGCAGATGAGGGTCGCCAATGACAACCGCTGGCAGCAGTACATGGCATCTGTTGATGAGATGAGAGCCATACAGAGTAGCCGATGGGAGCATCTCTGTACATCCCTTGATGAGATTAGAGCGGATCAACGCTCTCAGCGGCAGGAGATTCAGCAGCTGAGGCAGGATTACAGCCGTCTGAGAGGACCTTACGGAGCTCAGCCCGAGGAGAGAGATCCCCATCAGGGAGATTGAGGTGGCTCAGTTCCTTTTCATCCTCATTATCATTTTACTATTATTTTTATGATTAGGTTCCTGTTTTCTATTTATTTTGTTATTGCATGATCAGTGGTTATTTCAATTCCTATGTCTAGTTAACTTATTACCTATTTCATTAATTTATTTTCGTTTTTTTTATGCTAAAAGAAAAAAAAAGAGCGTGTCTCATGTATTGCTCACTAAGCTTGAAAATCAAAAGAAAAGAAAGAAGTAATGTAATGCATGAAAAGAGTGAGTTTATATCTAAGATTTATCATATTTACTTAAATGTGGTGGTGTTATTTGTAATTCTGAATGAATGACATGAACAGAGCATATTTGAATTTAAATCAAGGGATGTTGATGTATGAGGAACAGGGATTCATAGAATTATTATGACATCTCTGAAATAAACAAAAATTTAATCCTTGAAGAAAAAGAGACAGCAAAATAAGCATAAAAGCAAGGTCCAAGGCTCTGAGCATCAATGACTCGGGAGTCTGAAATAATCAAAAGCTCAGAGAGTTGTTTTCCGAGTTATATGCTTGTGGTATTTTTTTCAAGTAACCTTTGAGACAGAGTATTTAGAATCGTGACCAAATGCATTCACAGAGTACGCCAAAGGCTTTGAGCACCACTGTCTGGGAGTAACTGAAAAAAAATAGCTCAAAAAAAAAGAGAAGAGAAAGAGTTCCCCAGTCAAGTGCTTGTGGTGTTTCTGTGTCAAGTAAAGCTTGAGACAAAATATTTAAAGTCACGGCTAGGCTCAAGGTGCAAAGCACCAAAGAAAAGAGAATTAGAGTAAATTCTGCTGTGTTCAAGGATTAAACTGGAATATAAAGATCAGAGAATTCTTAATATGATCCGGATTCCAAATTCCGAATGACAATGACATTCCTCTGATCCAAAGGAGAATGAGATACCAAAACTGTTCAGAGCTACAATGAATAAATCCCATTTTTAAGAATAGGCTTGAGCATGACTAAACTCTCACTTCTCATGCAAATTCACATCTTAATCATGTACTTATTTTGGTTGCTTGAGGACAAGCAAAAATTCAAGTTTGGTGTTGTGATGCGTGAGCATCTTCTCTATCTTTTCCTAGTGAATTTGCACTTGAATTGCTAAGTTAAATCAAAATTTAAATAGCTTTTAGCAACTACGGATGCTACTTTGAGTTGCACACAATTCTATTTATTTTAGGTAGCATCCAGAGGGATTTGACGGAGTTTTGTAGCAGAAAAGGGAGAAAGCGAATGATGTTGTCAATCCTGACCTCCTTGCACTCAAACTAGAATAACTTGAGCTACAGAAATCCAATTGACGTGATTCTAGCGGCATTTGAAAGCTAACTTCCAGGGATTTCCAACAATATATAATAGTACACATTTCTTCTCCAGAAAACTCGGCATCCTCCACGTTGAACTTGGTTCCTGCCAAGTTCAGCGTGGATTGGAGAACTTCCAAGGAAGAACTTGCTGCCTTCTCCACGCTGAACTTGGGAAAAGCCAAGTTCAGCGTGGATTCAAAGGAACACGCTGAAGCACTTGCTGCCTTCTCCACGTTGAACTTGGAAAAAGCCAAGTTCAGCATGGAGCTTAATGAATCCAATGGTCCCCACACTTTTCAAGCCCCGCACGGATCAATTAAATTAATTTTGATTCAACTTTTATTTTATTTATAATTAGAAAAAGATATTATCTTAGTTTTAGAAAATATATTTTATATTAATTAGGATTAGATATAAAAGGGAAAAGAATTAGCCCTTCGGGCTTCTCCTCTCTTCTACCTCATTCCGCACTTTACAGTTTTTCAGAATCCTTATTTTCTCTCTGAACCATGAGCAACTAAACCTCCATTGTTAAGGTTAGAAGCTCTGTCTATTGTATGAATTGATACTATTATTTTTCTATTTTAATTCATGTACTGATTTATATTTCAAGAATTGTTTTCTTTCTTTATTTTATGAATTTGGGTGGAACGGAAGTATGACCATTTTTCTAATTGAGTTCTTGTATAACTTGGAAAAGCTCTTTACTTGAACACCAGCTTGAAAATAATTTCTCCTAAATTTTAATTATCTGGACTTAACGGGATACGTGACATATAATCCTCTTATATTTGGGTAATTAGGATTTTTGTGGCACATAAGCTAGAATTGAACTTCATCCTCTAATTGGAATTAAGTGACCAAGGAATTGGCAGTTGATAAAAGTTAGAGTAGACTAAGAAGGTCTAAGGAATTAGGGCTTAGTCATATATAGTTTTTCATGAATTGAATCATACATGATTAAAATAGTTAGTAAGAAAAGTCAATCTGGAAAATAGATATCTCTGAAGCCTTAACTGTTTCTCCATATATTATTCACAACTCGTTTATTGCTTGCTTTCTAATTTACTGAATTTACTGTTTAATGCTTTTGAACTCTTAAACATCATTTTCTGTTTGCCTAACTAAGTAATTCACTTAACCATTGTTGCTTGATCCATCAATCCTCGTGGGATCGACCCTCACTCACTTGAGGTATTACTTGGTACGACCCGGTGCCCTTGCCGATTTGTTTGTGGTTAGAAATTCCGCACCAAGGAGCCACAAGGATTTGATCAACCCTCTTGGCAATAACCTCCTTTGATGTACTACGAGCAATAACCATTCCGTGATGCATACCAAGACGATGGTTATGGTGAACCTCTTCGTGACAATCAACAACCAACACCGTATACCTATGAACTCCCTCCTCAATATAGCTCTCAACCACCATACTCACAAGTCCCCTACCACCAAACACTTCCATATGACCCTAACCCATATCCACCATACCAACCACCATATGAGCCATATGGACCATTGATGCGGAAAAATTACTTCTTCCGTTTTAACTACCGGCAAGTGCACCGGGTCATATCAAGTAATAAAACTCACAAAGAGTGAGGTCGATCCCACGAGGATTAACGGATTAAGCAAGCAATAGTTGATTAATTATTCTAGTTAGACGATTCAATTTTGAGTGATAAGCAACAAGGAAATGTAAATGACATAAAATTAAAGGAAAGCAATAAAGTGCAAGGAAAGTAAATGACAAGAAATTAAAGTGCTAAAAATTAAAGTACAAGAATGGAAATTGCAAGGAATGGAAAGTACAAGAAAGTAAAGTGCAAGAAAGTAAATGACTAGAAAGTAAAACCAAGTGAAGCATTTCTACAAACATTTGGAAGGCACAAATGTGCAAAAGTAAATAAAGCCATAAATGTGCATAAGTAAATGACAAGAATTAAAGACAAAAAGTAAATAACAAGAATTAAGAATGAAATTAACATTGGGATCAAGAGATATTGCATTTTTAGGATTAATAGTTTTCATCTCATCTTCAATCATGCAATTCATTGACCTCTTGGCAATCATGATTGATTGAATCCCAATTCCTTGGTAATTCAATCTCTCAAATCTTGATCAATAGCCAATTCCTTGGTATAATTTCTCATGAGAAGAGATGAAGAATGGTCCCTTATTATACCATACATCATCATAGATCCAAGTAGAGGGAGGATTATATGTCACCATATCCAAACATCAAAACCCAAATCTATTCAAGTGTGAGAAAGAATTTCAAGCATGGTTTTATGTTTGCTCTTCCAAGGTTCCCATAAAACCCAATTACATTTAATCTCTTTCTCAAGATAATTGAATGATAGAATGAAGAACAAAATTCTTTCTAGTTAATCAAAGAGAGATGAATAGAAGAAGAAGAATAAAAACAATCAATCCATCAAATAGCAATAGATCTCTCTTTCCCAATATTGGAAATTAGAAACTCATAGCAAAATATTTACAAAAGTGTGTATGAAAGAAATAGAAGAAGAGAAGAGAATAAGAATGAAAGGGGAGTGGAGTCACCTCCACCCCTCCATGGTGTGTGTAAAATGATGAAGCTAAGGTCCTATTTATAAGCTACCTAAATTACAAATTCAAATGAAATTAAAATCAAATGCAAATTTCCTAATTGCTTCTAGATGATTCTTGTGGCCTTGATTGATTGTTAATTGTGGCTTGACTTGGGCTTGTAAACTTTTAATTCCCTTCATAGAAGTTTGAAACATTAAAGAATAATTGAAGGAATTGAAGTATTAGGAAGTGGCCCAATGTTGAGTGTCATTGAAGTGGCATTTTGGGCTTTTGAAGGTTTGGGAAAACCTTGCACGCTGAAGTATTGATCTGTTTAGGTCTGCAAATTAAATGACCACTATAGATTATTATATATCGCCCTGGATCTCAGCTTTCCAACGCTGCTGGAAGCATGTCATTTGGACTTCTCTAGCCCAAGTTATGATCTTTTGAAGGTGAAGAGGTCACTCTGGCAGGCTTGCTGGAATTTTGGCCCAGCGTCCCACGCCCTGGTTTTGGCGTGCCACGCCGAGTACGCAGTGCTTGAAAGAATTATAATTTTCACCCTCAAATCTAGTGTTCACTATAGAGTATTATATATGGTTGGAAAGCTCTGGAAGTCTAATTTCCAATGGCACTAAGATCACCTCATTTGGAGTTTTGTAGCTCGAGTTATTTTTGTTTGAGTGTGAAGAGGTCAGGGTTGCAAATCCTCTTTGCTTCTCTTTGAGTTTGTTTCCAACTCTTTTGCCACCTTGAGAGTGTGCTTCCTCTACTAGTGCTTTTATTGCTTCTTTTTCTATCATTTCCTACAAAATTTAACACAAACCCATTTTAAAGCTATGTACCATAATATTTATCTTTTTATGGTCCTTTCGCATAGGTAAAAAGGGTAAATGATGCAAGTCATCATAACATCAAACTTAAACTTTGCTTGTCCTCAAGAAAACAAAGAATCATGCAATAAAGATTGACAAACCAAGGTGAGAAGAATAGGAATATTTATATTCATGGTTGCTAGTTTCTTATGCATACTACAATCACAAAAGAAATTCAAATGATTGATGCTTCTATCTAGCTCATTTTATGAAATCTTTTTCTTTATGTTCCCTCCTTGAAGCAAGCTTTTAATTCTTTTCTTATCTTAGCTTCTTGGGTGCTTTGCACCATGTGTTGAAAGCTACGTAACGTGGCGGAAATTGGCTAATTAAGAATTGATATAAGTTGTGCGTTGCAAGTATAGTTCTTAACCAACCAGAAATCCGCTTATCAATTTAGAAAGGTTGTCACAAAAATTAAAATTAAAATACTGGGAGTATGAATTCCAGGTCGTCTCCCAACGAGTTGCAGAAAGGGGTGCTATTTTATTAATCAGATATTTTCAGAAAGAGTTTGAGTTGAATAAACAGGAAATTAAATTGGGGAAATTAAGTGATTTAAATAAAAGCCTTGACTGGGAGTAGATTAGTTGGAAGCCCTATTCTTGTTGCAGTACTCTCAAGATTAATTGATAATTGAAGGTCATTCTGTTTAGTTATCCCTTACTAAATAAGGGAAAGTCAAACAAGTTGGAATGATGTTTCTACTCACAAGTCCCAATCCGCTTACTTGGAAGGACTAGCGTTAGTGACTAGAGAACCATCCAACAGTAAACCCAATTACAATTTCTCCTTTGAACATTCCAACTCAAGGGTTCCTTTCAATCAACTCCCCATCAAGTTAGGGAACTACTCGCTCATTGTAAATATGGAACGCTTAACATAGGAAATGGAACTAATGAAAGACATGGTAAATAAAACTCAAAGGAATCAATTAAAAATAAAAGTAACTCTTGTATTAATAAATTTTAAAATAATCCAATAGTAAAATTAAGTAACTTAAAGGGCATGGAAGAGTAAAGCCAAGTAAAGAAAATGAACTAGAATGACGAAGTCTCGATGAGGTAATAACTCTTCTTGATATCCCAATGCAAAAAGCAATCGAAATAAAAATCCTAAGAACTATGAATGTGTAGAGAGAAAACCTAGAGGAGGAGTAAAACTAGATCTAAAAAACTAAAACTGTGTAGAATGAATGTTCCCCTTGGTTTCTGCATGTTCTCTGGCTCTAGTCTGCTTTTCTGGGCCGAAAACTAGGTCAAAACAGGGCCCAAAATCGCCCCCAGCGAATTCTGCAGATTATGCAGATCGCGTATGTCACGAGATCGCGTCATTCATGCGGACGTGTCATGCGGCGTTTTGCTTTGCCACGCGGGCGCGTCGTCCACGCCTCCGCGTCACTTGTGCTATTCCAATCCGTGCGGTCGCGTGAGCCATGCGGCTGCGTCACTGCGATTTCCTCTCTTCTGTGCGGTCGCGTGAGCCATGCGGCCGCGTCACTTCTTGTTGGTCATCTCCTTAATTTCTTGTGTTCCTTCCATTTTTGCAAGCTTCCTGTCCAATCTCCAACTCATTCATGCCCTATAAAGCCTGAAACACTTAACACACAGATCACGGCATTGAATGGAATAAAGGAGAATTAAAATGCATAATTAAAAGTCTCTAGGAAGCAAGTTTTCAATCATGTAATAATTTTAGGAAGGAAATATAAATGCATGCTAATCATATGAATAAGTGGGTAAAGATCATGATAAAACCACACAATTAAACACATTATAAACCATAAAATAGTGGTTTATTAACCTCCCCACAGGTGCGGCTAAATATCAAGGTGGAGGAAAGGTGCGGCTAACTAGATAATTAGCTACAGGTGCATACCAAGGGACTACCTCAGATACTGCTTGCAGGTTATCAAATGGGAAATTATCAGCTATAGGAGTGGGGTCATCTGAAATGTGCTCAAGGCGACTCAAGTGGTCTGCCACTAAATTCTGGTTACCACTCCTATCCTTAATTTCTAAATCAAATTCTTGTAATAGCAGTATCCAACGAATAAGCCTTGGTTTGGACTCCTTTTTAGCTAATAGATACTTTAGAGCTACATGGTCTGGGTACACTACTACCTTCGTACCAAGTAAATAGTTTCGGAATTTATCCAGAGCAAAAACAATAGCAAGAAGCTCTTTCTCATTAGTAGCGTAATTGGATTGTGCTGCATCTAGAGTTTTAGACGCATAAGCAATAACAAAAGGATCCTTACCTTCACGCTGAGCCAATGCTGCTCCTACTGCATGGTTGGAAGCGTCGCACATTATTTCGAATGGCTGGCTCCAGTCTGTTCCTCTCACAATTGGAGCTTGAGTCAGGGCGGTCTTCAGCTTATCAAATGCTTGTTTGCAATCTTCACTGAACTCGAACTCAATATCCTTCTGCAGTAGTCTGGATAAGGGAAGTGCAACCTTACTGAAGTCCTTAATGAATCTCCTGTAAAAACCTGCATGGCCAAGGAACGAGCGGACTTCCCTCACAGAAGAGGGGTAAGGTAAACTAGAAATAACATCCACCTTTGCTGAATCCACAGAAATGCCAGTATTAGACACAACATGTCCTAGTACAATCCCTTGTTTAACCATAAAGTGACATTTTTCAAAATTCAATACGAGGTTTGTGCTGACACATCTATCTAATACTCTAGATAATCCATCTAAGCAAAGGCTAAAGGAATTGCCATAAACACTAAAATCTTCCATAAAAACTTCCATACAGTCCTCAATAAGATCAGAGAAAAGACTCATCGTGCACCTTTGGAAGGTAGCTGGTGCATTGCACAAGCCAAAGGGCATTCTCTTGTAAGCATAAGTCCCAAAAGGACATGTAAAAGTAGTCTTTTCCTGATCCTCAGGAGCTATATGAATTTGGAAATAACCTGTGTAACCATCTAGAAAACAATAATGTGATTTACCTGACAGGCGATCCAGCATTTGATCAATGAATGGAAGAGGATAGTGATCCTTACGGGTTGCTTGGTTGAGGCGTCTGTAGTTAATGCAGACCCTCCAAGAGTTCTGTACTCGGGTTGCTATGAGCTCTCCATGCTCATTCTTCACTGTTGTGACTCCAGACTTCTTTGGTACTACTTGTACTGGACTTACCCATTCACTGTCTGAGATAGGATAGATGATATCTGCCTCCAGTAGTCTGGTCACTTCCTTTTTGACAACCTCTAAGATAGTGGGGTTTAGTCTTCTCTGGGGTTGACGAACGGGCCTTGCTCCCTCTTCTAAAAATATTATGTGCTCACATACTTGAGGGTTAATGCCTACTATATCTGCCAAACTCCACCCAATTGCCTTCTTGTGCTTCCTCAGCACACTAAGTAACTGCTCTTCTTGTTGAGAAGTGAGTTCCCTTGCAATGATAACTGGACACTGTTGCTTGTCCTCAAGGTAAGCATATTTGAGGTGTGGAGGAAGGGGTTTCAAGTCTAACTTCTGATCATGGTCAGGCTTTGGGTTGTCTGGAGCTGGTAACAATGGTAAAGCACTGTCATTGTCCTCTGAGAATGTCCCCACACTTGGACCTTGTCCTGTGTGCTTCTCCTCTAATTCCTCCTGGTGAACTTCAGCTACAGTTTCATCTATGATGTCACACTGGAAGATAGAATGATCTTCTGGAGGGTGCTTCATAACTCCATTCAGGTTGAAACTTACTAATCGGCCATCTATTTCAAAAGAGTATGTTCCTGAAAAAGCATCCAATTTGAACTTTGATGTCTCAGGAAAGGTCTTCCAAGTAGGATTGATGATGGCTTCTCTGAGTCATTTTGGGGCATCTCCAGAATATAAAAATCAATGGGGAATGTGAGTCCCTTAATGCCCACTAATACATCTTCAGCAACTCCAACCACTGTAATAATGCTCTTATCTGCTAACACAAAACGAGCTGCCGACCTTTTTAAGGGAGGGAGCCTCAAAATATCATATATAGACAAAGACATTATACTCACACATGCTCCTAAATTACACATGCAGTCAGAAATTATCACACCACCGATAGTACAATTAATTATACAAGGACCTGGGTCACTACACTTTTCAGGTAAACCTCCCATTAAAGCAAATATGGAACTACCTAAAGGAATAGTTTCTAATTCATTGATTTTGTCTTTACGTATACATAAATCTTTTAGAAACTTTGCATATTTAGGTACCTGTTGAATAACATCAAAAAGAGGAACAGTTATCTCAACCTTTTTGAATATCTCTACCATTTTGGGATCAGGTTCCAGCTGCTTCCTGGGCTTCCTTGCAAGTTGTGGAAATGGGATAGGAGTGGTGTCTTCTGCAGTATCTGCGCCCTGTGGTGCTTCCTCCTGTGGTTGAATTTCTTCTTTTTCAGCTATGTCATGTATGTCTTCTTCCTCTTCAGCATCTTCTAGTTCCACTACCTCTTCAGCTGAGGCGTGTTTTGGTAGGCTTGGCCCCTCCTGATTCCTCACCTGCAGTGTAGTCCCGGACCTCAGGGTGATGGCATTAATGCCACCCTTGGGATTGGGTAATGGTTGATAGGGAATTCCACTGGAGCTCAAAGGCTGGTTATTGGAGTTATTCATTGATCCAATCTGTGAGACAAGAGCTTGCAAAGTAGCGTTCAGACCATTTAGAGTGGCATTAATGTTATTTTTCATGGTCTGTTGTCTCCGATCAATGGATTGTAGTAAATCATCATTAGAAGATGAGGAAGGATAAGTAATTTGAGAGGTCTACTGTTGGATATTCTGTGGTCCTTGGGATTGTCTCAGGTGAGGTGCTCTGTAAGGTTGGTTCTGGTTCTACTTCCTGTTGTTGTTGTTATTCCACCTCTGATTTCCTTGATTGTCTCTGCCTCCTCTATTGTTTTTGTCCCTCCAATTCTGGTTAGAATTGTCCTGCCATCCATGGTTGTAATTGCCACCTTGATTGTACCCTTGGTTGGGGCGGTCATAGAAGTTATGAGTGGCTGCTACGGTGTTGTCTTCCTGCTGGAGCTGCGGACACTCATCAGTATAGTGGCTATAATTAGCATAGATTCCGCAAACTCTCTGTGGGACTAACTGTTGGTTTTGCTGTGGCAGAGAAGGTTGAGCTTGCTGAACTTGTTCTTGATTCAATTGCATCTGCTTCAGCAAGTTGGTCATTTCACAGATACTCTGAGTCAGAGCAGCAGTCTCTCTGCTAGAGGATACTTCTGCAACGGCTTTTGAACGGCCTTATTTCTGCCTGTGATTCCGAGTAGATTCAGCTAAGTCGCTGATTAATTGCCATGCCTCATCAGTGGTCTTGAACTTTTTCATAGACCCATTGCTAGCACTTTCCAGTGTGGTCTTATCTTGGGGCCTCATGCCCTGTGTGACGTAACCGAGTAACACTATCTTGTCAATCATATGGTGGGGGCATGCTTCCAGAAGATTATTGAAGCGCTCCCAGTATTCATAGGGAGTCTCAGATTCATCCTGAACAATCATGGAAATGTCTTTCCTCAGTTTATCAGTAACTTTAGTTGGAAAGAATTTTTCCAAGAATTCTCTTCTCAGTGTATCCCAGTTAGATACAGTTGATGCTGGTTGAGTGTAGTACCACTCTCTTGCCTTCCCCTCAAGAGAAAACAGGAAAGCTTTCAGCAAAATTGAAGTTTTATCTGTACCATCACGCCTGACAGTAGAACAGGCTGCTTGAAAATCTCTCAGGTGCTTGATAGGCTCTTGAGCAGGCAAGCCATGAAACTTGGGCATCAAATTGAGCAGTGCGGTCTTTATTTCAAAGTCTATAGCCACCACTGGGTGATGCGCTTGAAATGGTTGCATTGTAAAATCAGGGGATCCAGCCTCCTGGATAGTAACTCTCCTAGCTGCTGCCATGTTACCTGCACGTAAATCAACCAAATCAGTAGAACGGGGACTGGTTTCTTTTTCAAGTGACATTTCAGATCCGCCCTCAGAGAGGACTAACCGACGCCGAGCTTGCCTTATTCGTGAAATTGTTCTTTCAATCTCAGGATCGAATACTAGCAAGTTTGGATCAGGAAGTGAACGCGTCATCTAACGAAAGAAACAAGCAGTTCATGGTAGCAAGATAAAATAAAATGCAAATAAATAAAATCCAATTAATAACTCAAGCACTCTATTGTAACTCCCCGGCAACGGCGCCAAAAATTGACATTGCAGAAATTGGCTAATTAAGAATTGATATAAGTTGTGCGTTGCAAGTATAGTTCTTAACCAACCAGAAATCCGCTTATCAATTTAGAAAGGTTGTCACAAAAATTAAAATTAAAATACTGGGAGTATGAATCCCAGGTCGTCTCCCAACGAGTTGCAGAAAGAGGTGCTATTTTATTAATCAGATATTTTCAGAAAGAGTTTGAGTTGAATAAACAGGAAATTAAATTGGGGAAATTAAGTGATTTAAATAAAAGCCTTGACTGGGAGTAGATTAGTTGGAAGCCCTATTCTTGTTGTAGTACTCTCAAGATTAATTGATAATTGAAGGTCATTCTGTTTAGTTATCCCTTACTAAATAAGGGAAAGTCAAACAAGTTGGAATGATATTTCTACTCACAAGTCCCAATCTGCTTACTTGGAAGGACTGGCGTTAGTGACTAGAGAACTATCCAACAGTAAACCCAATTACAATTTCTCCTTTGAACATTCCAACTCAAGGGTTCCTTTCAATCAACTCCCCATCAAGTTAGGGAACTACTCGCTCATTGTAAATATGGAACGCTTAACATAGGAAAGGGAACTAATGAAAGACACGATAAATAAAACTCAAAGGAATCAATTAAAAATAAAAGTAACTCTTGTATTAATAAATTCTAAAATAATCCAACAGTAAAATTGAGTAAATTAAAGGACATGGAAGAGTAAAGCCAAGTAAAGAAAACGAACTAGAATGACGAAGTCTCGATGAGGTAATAACTCTTCTCGATATCCCAATACAAAAAGCAATCGAAATAAAAATCCTAAGAACTATGAATGTGTAGAGAGAAAACCTAGAGGAGGAGTAAAACTAGGTCTAAAAAACTAAAAATGTGTAGAATGAATGTTCCCCTTGGTTTCTGCATGTTCTCTGGCTCTAGTCTGCTTTTCTGGGCCAAAAACTGGGTTAAAACAGGGCCCAAAATCGCCCCCAGCGAATTCTGCAGATTATGCAGATTGCGCATGTCGCGCGATCGCGTCATTCATGCGGACGCGTCATGCAGCGTTTTGCTTTGCCACGCGGGCGCGTCGTCCACGCCTCCGCGTCACTTGTGCTATTCCAATCCGCGTGGTCGCGTGAGCCATGCGGCCGCGTCACTGCGATTTCCTCTCTTCCGCGCGGTCGCGTGAGCCATGCGGCCGCGTCACTTCTCGCTGGTCATCTCCTTAATTTCTTGTGTTCCTTCCATTTTTGCAAGCTTCCTTTCCAATCTCCAACTCATTCATGCCCTATAAAGCCTGAAACACTTAACACACAGATCACGGCATCGAATGGAATAAATGAGAATTAAAATGCATAATTAAAAGTCTCTAGGAAGCAAGTTTTCAATCATGTAATATTTTTAGGAAGGAAATATAAATGCATGCTAATCATATGAATAAGTGGGTAAAGATCATGATAAAACCACACAATTAAACACATTATAAACCATAAAATAGTGGTTTATCACTACGACTCTAAATGCTTTGTTTTCAAGTATTACCACTTGATACATAAGCACCACAAGCATTTAATTAGAGGACTCTTTAAGCTCATTTGTTTCTTTTCTTTACTTTCCTTCTATTCATTGGTGCTTAGAGCCTTGAGCTTTGAGGGAGTGCTTTGCACTTGAGCCTAGCCTTGACTCTAAGTGTTTTGTTTTCAAGCTTTTTGCTTGATACATAAACACCACAAGTACTTAACAATTGAATTGTCATTGGTACTTAGAGCCTTCAACTTTCTCATTCTTTCCCCTTTTTTTTCTTGGCTTATTTGCATTTGCTTCTTCAAGGTTTTCATGAATCCAAAAATTTCATAAAATGTCCTAGATGAAAACTTCAATTAATCAAATTTAAGTGCAATTGAGCAATAATAGTCATGCTAGCCTTCCAATACTTATATGCTCATGCTAGGCTCTTCTTTAATTACCGTGTTTGTTTATGATCATGATGCTTAATTGCTTTGACTCACAAATTTCAAGATGGTAATTATGATGTAAAAGCAACATGTTACAATTCAAAATAAAACTATGCTTTTCCAAAAAGAAGAACACACATGCATATAAATGAAATGGAAGACAATCATGCAATTGAAAGTATAGGAGATAAATAAGAGGAAAAGGAAATTAACCACCTTGTAGATCTTCATTTTTGTTGTCTTTTTCCTCCTATTACTTCCTTTCCCAACACCAAACTTAGAATGATTGCTTGTCCTCAAGCAACAAGTAAAATAGTAGTGATGGAATTTATGATTAATCACGAATGTCTTCAAGAAGAGATGTGAGTGATGCGTGTGTATAAGCAAGGAAAATTAAAGATAACAATCAAGGTACAAAGAAAAGAGACAATGTGATTGCATTAATAAGTGAGTTGTGCATGGTACTATGCATGAAAGGTAAGTGGCAACACCAAACTTAGTGTGACACTTTTATTTTAGAATGATGCAAGTACCCACTAAAGATTAAAGATCAAATTGTTGCATGCAACACCAAACTTAGAATACAATCATATGCCAAATTATTGAAAATAAACTAAGAAAAGAAAGAAAATGTTACCAAAGGTTGGGTTGCCTCCCAACAAGCGCTCTTTTAGTGTCATTAGCTTGACATGTTGGTTCTTGAATTTTCTTCCTCTTCTTCCAATTGGTTAAGAGAAATGACTTCAAGGGAGAAGAAGAGAATATTGATGCCCCTTGATTTGATTGCCTCCTAACAAGCCTTCTTTTGTTGTTATTAGCTTGATTCCTCTTGCTTGTTGGGGTGGGGGTTGGATTACTTTTTGTTGACCTTCTCTTTTTCATGGATGTTATCTTTGTTTTCTTGGTCATAATCCTTCTTTGAGTGTTTTCATTGATTGCCTTCACTTTCTTGATTTCAAGACTTAAGTGTTGTGTGATGGTTGGAGTGTCCTCTTCATCAAGAACCTCTTGGATTGATGGTTCAACTAAATCATCATCCATGCAACTCTCTACTTTATTGGAGTGTGGACTCCCTTGGTTGTTTTTATCCCTTTCTTTTGTAAGGTCTTGCATTGCATTCTTTGGGAGTGAGTTTGCATGTTCCTTTGTCACCCTAAGTATCCTTTGTGGATATGGAGCTTTGGGCTTATATACTCTCACAACCTCCTCCTTCTTTATTGGAACCTCACTTGGTATGGGTGCCTCTTTTTCTTGTTTTTCTAATCCCTCTTTTTCACCCACCATTTGATCTTCATCCTCCTTGCTTAGCACTACTCCTCTTGATGTATTGTTTTCTTCCCTTAGCCAAGGAAAGAGAGTGGTTGGATCTTCAACATAAGGTTGTGCTAATTGTCTCATTTTTTCTTCATGGTCCCTTTTTGCTATTTCCTCTTTTTCTCTAAATTTCTTTGCTATTTTATCCGATTCTTTATTAAATCTTTTGATTTTCTTTATGCACTCTTCAATGAGAAATTCTAGCCTAGAAAATGGATCTAAGGGAGGTTGTGGCGGTTGGTTAGAGTTGGCTTGTGAATGGAATTGATTGGAGTGGTATATGTTTGGCGGGTAATAAGGTGAGTTTTATGGACCATGAAGAGAATTTTGTGGTTGATGAATTGAATTATATGGATTTTGGAAGGAATTTTGTGTTAAGGCAAACTCAAGTAATGAAAAATTTTGATATGAAAAATTTGGAGGTGAGGTTGGACAATTTTGCTTAAATGCATTAAGGGATGATGGCTCTTGATGGATGGGATAGGAAACATTGAATTTTCTTTGGTTTTGGCCTTCCCAATCACAATTTGGATAGTTGTTCCATTCATAGAAGTATGAATCATTTTGAGACCTTGGAAAGTATCCCATTTGGTTTGATTGCTCAAATCCCATCATTCCTTGATCTTGATTTTCCCAACCACAATTAGTATGGTAACTTGAATCATTTTATGGTGGTGGGAAATACCCCATGTAACTTGCTTGATCATTGTGTGACCTTGGGGTATATCCCATTTGGGTTGATTGATCATGATTCATCATTTCTTGTTGATATTTCCATCCACCATGAGGACAATGACATGAATTATTTTGTGGTGGTGGGCAATATCCCATGCAATGTGAATGATCAACATGTGAGGTAAACTCCATTTTTTCTTGTAAAATTCTTTGTCTCAAACAATAATCACCAAAAGAAATTGGAATCCCCATAGTCACAAATGAGAGACTCTTAGTGAGGTAATAACACAAACACCTTACTAGCAATAAGAAAAGAGAATAAAAAAATAAAGTAAATGACAAAAATGGAACAAAAAAATGTCTAATCTTGATAATCAACCAACCGGTAGTTTGTTAATCACAATTAATCCCCGGCAACGGCGCCAAAAAATTGATGACGAAAAAAATTACTTCTTCCGTTTTAACTACCGGCAAGTGCACTGGGTCGTATCAAGTAATAAAACTCACAAGAGTGAGGTCGATCCCATGAGGATTAAAGGATTAAGCAAGCAATAGTTGATTAATTATTCTAGTTAAATGATTCAATTTTGAGTGATAAGCAACAAGGAAATGTAAATGACATAAAAGTAAAGGAAAGCAATAAAGTGAAAGGAAAGTAAATGACAAGAAATTAAAGTGCTGAAAATTAAAGTACAAGAATGGAAATTGCAAGGAATGGAAAGTACAAGAAAGTAAAGTGCAAGAAAGTAAATGACTAGAAAGTAAAACCAAGTGAAGCATTTCTACAAACAATTGGAAGGCACAAATGTGCAAAAGTAAATAAAGCCATAAATGTGCATAAGTAAATGGCAAGAGTTAAAGACAAAAAGTAAATAACAAGAACTAAGAATGAAATTAACATATGGATCAAGAGATATTGCATTCTTAGGATCAATAGTTTTCATCTCATCTTCAATCATGCAACTCATTGACCTCTTGGCAATCATGATTGATTGAATCCCAATTCCTTGGTAATTCAATCTCTCAAATCTTGATCAATAGCCAATTCCTTGGTCTAATTGCTCATGAGAAGAGATGATGAATGGTCCCTAATTATACCACACATCATCATAGATCCAAGTAGATGGAGGATTATATGTCACCATATCCAAACACCAAAACCCAAATCTATTCAAGTGTGAGAAAGAATTTCAAGCATGGTTTTATGTTTCCTCTTCCAAGGTTCCCATAAAACCCAATTACATTTAATCTCTTTTCCAAGATAATTGAATGCTAGAATAAAGAACAAAATTCTTTCTGCTAGTTCCATTTCATTAAATTCAACACTGTTAGCTTGACTAGACTAATCACCTCACTAAAGTTGCTTGATCCATCAATCCCTGTGGGATCGACCTCACTCTTGTGAGTTATTACTACTTGATGCGACCCGGTACACTTGCCGGTGAGTTTTGTGTGGAAATATAATTTTCACCCATCAAGTTTTTGGCGCCGTTGCCGGGAATTGATATAGATCGACAATGATTAAGTGGGTGAGGAGTCTAGATTAAGCATTTTCTTTGTTTTTATTCTTTTTCTGATGCCAAGGTGTTTGAGTTATTGCCTCACTAAGAAATTCTCACTTGTGACATGAATTTCAATTTTCATTGGTGATGTATTTTACAAAATTCAAATGGAGTTCAACTCATCTTGTGATCAAACAAATTTTATGGGATATTACCCACCATCATCAATTTCTAATGGTGGCTGGGAATATCACTAAGAAATCACAGATTCTGAGCGCTCTAATCCATGGAGATATGCTTCAGAATCATAAGATGAGCAAGAGAATCATATGGGATATTGCTCACCACCACAAAATGATTCAAGTCATTATCCTAATGGTGGATGGAAATATCACCAAGAATCAACAGATTATGAGCAATCCAACCAATGGGGACATGCTAATCAAGACAATTCCATGGAATACTACCCAACACCACAAAATAATTCATGTTATTATGCTAATGGTGGATGTGAGTATCAACAAGGAAAAAACAAGTATGAACACCTCCCAGAGCCACAAGATGACTCGTACTGCTATAACAACCACTCATATTATGACTGGGAGGGTCAAAATCAGAGGGATCTTAATGATCCATACTTTGTTCATCAAGAAACATCATCACTGGAGTGTGCTTTCAACAAGTTCATGCAAGATTACCCCCCAAAACCACAAGATGATCCATACTGTAATGAGTTCAACAATGATTCAAGTTGTGAATGGGAGGATCAAAACTAGAAAGCATTGGACAGCTCATACTCCATTAATCAAGGGCCATCATCACTTGAGCAAACCTTCAATTCATTCATGCTAAATTTTCCAACCTCACCTCCCAGTTTTTCACTTGAAAATTCTTCATCACTTGATTTTACCTCAATACAAAGCCTCTCTCAAGATCCATAAAACTCATTTCACCAACCACAAAATCCATTCCACTACACAGAAAATTCATCTCAACAGTCACAAAACTCATTTCATAACTTACAAGATTTATTCCATACCACTCAAAACATCACCACAATACATCCATTCCCACAAAATTATTCTGAACCTTCATCCCTTGAGCTAGCATTTGAACAATACCTACAAACATCTATAGACTCTTGGAAAGAGCAAGAAACCCTCTGCAATAAGATGGATGGATATTTGGAGCAAGCAAGGAGAAACAAAGAAGTGCTAAGCAAGGTAGATGAAGACCAATTGGTGGATGTGAAGGAGGAAGTAGAAGAGCAAGATGAAGAGGCCTTTGTGTCAAGTGAATTTTCAGTGAAGAAGGAAGAGGTGGTAGAAGTAATTGAATCTAAACCTGCATATCAACAGAAGCCACTTGAGATGACAAGGGAATATGAAAACTCACGACCCCACAAACTTTCCTAAACCAAAAAGCCTCAACACTTGAATCTGTGATTGAAAGATATGAAGAGGAGATGAAGAAATCATGGGAAGAACAACAAACCTCTTCTATGAAAGTGCTATTAAAATAAATGTTGAGTGTAAAAGAGGAAGTGGAGGAACAAGAAAGTGAGGAAGACAATCAAGGAAGCTCATACTCAAGTGAAGTAGAGAATTACATAGATGAAGGGCTCATTGAACCACCAATTCAAAAGGCTTTTGATGAAGATAATGCTCTAACCATCACACAACCACCAAGTATTGATATCCAAGAAGTGAAGGCAACTAACAAGAGCACCAATCCTACCCTTGATCCAGCAAGCAAGCTCAATCAAGCCATTAACAAAAGGAAGCTTGCTGAGGAGAGACTAAGACAGGGGACAATAGTTGAATCTTTTCTTCCCTTGAGGTCATTCCTCTTAACAAACTGGAAGAAGAGGAAGAAAGTGAAGAACAACATGTCACGCTAATGACACTAAAAGAGCGCTTGTTGGGAGGCAACCCAACCTTAGGTAACATTTCATTCCTTTGCTTTGTTTATTTTCTCTGTCTGCTTTGTTTAAATTTCAATAAATTGGCATATGGTTACATTCTAAGTTTGGTGTTGCCCTGCAACAATTTGATTTCAATCCCTCCGAATGATTGCATCAATTCTACATGGAAGTGTCACACTAAGTTTCTGAGTTCGGTGTGCTACTTAATTCTCTATGCAAGAAATCCAGCAACACCACTTGTCTGTATAATCATAATGCCTTTACAGTATTATCTTTCTTTTGGTTTGTTGTTTTAGTTAAATCTTTGTTTTTAATGTTTCCATTTATTTTACTCCTTAACTATTTTTGTTAAATACTTCACCAAGAAATCCTTATTCATGATAGATTCTTCCCTTGATAATTGTATTTAACATATAACAGTTTTATTTGCTTAGTTTTAGTTCAAATAAATTGACATATGATTGCATTCTAAGTTTGGTGTTGCTATGCAACAAAAATTTATTTCCAATCTATATTAGATACTTGCATCAATTCAAAGTGAAAGTGTCACACTAAGTTTAGTGTGCCACTCATTCTTTTTGCAATGTATCATGTACGCCTCTTATTTTTGCAATCACAATGTCTCTGTCTCCTGTGCCTTCATGGTTGTTTTTAATTTGCTTGCTTAAACACATATGCTACTGACATTTTCTTGTGCAAGACATTCATGATCCATTTTAGACCCCACCAACATTGTTCTAATTGTTGCCTAAGGATGAGCAAGCATTCTAAGTGTGGCATGGGGAGGAGAAGAATAGGAGGAAAGGGACAACAACAAGAAAGATGAACTACAAAGTGGTAACGCTCCTTTCTCCTCCTACTTACTTCCAGCACTGTAAATTGCAGGATTGTCTTTATCTTCTCTGTATGCACATGTGTGTATGAATAAGCATAGCCTGAATTTTGATTTGTAACATCTTGCTGTGACATTATGATTACCATCTTGAATTGTGTAAGTCAAAGTAATTAAGGAATCATGATTATAAACAAACAAGGAATTAAAGAAGAACTTAGCATGTGCATACAAGTATTGGAAGGCTAGAATAATTAACTGTTGCTCAATTGCATTAGATTTTATTTAATTGAAGTTTTCATCTAGAACACTTTATGAATTTTTTTTTTGAAATCATGAAAACCTTGAAAAAGCAAATACAATTAAGGCAAGAAAAGAAAAAGGGAAAGAATGAGAAAGCTGAAGGCTCTAAGTACCAATGACAATTAAGTTGTTAAGTACTTGTGGTGTTTATGTATCAAGCAAAAAGCTTGAAAACAAAATACCTAGAGTAAAGGCTAGGCTCAAGTGCAAAAGCACTCCCTCAAAGCTCAAGGCTCAGAGCATCAATGATTAGAGTGTAAAGAAAAGAAACAAATGAGCTTGAAGAAGTCCTCTAATTAAATGCTTGTGGTGCTTATGTATCAAGTGGTAATACTTGAGAGCTTTTTAGTTTACTGCACTTCACTTTTTTCAGTTCTGTTTTAATTTTCAGCACCCAAATCCTTTTATTCTTCATGCAATTTAAGTTCCCTTGCAATTTATATTCAGCAATTTAAATTCCTTGCACTTTAAGCTTCAATTATTTACCTTTTTTGCAATTTAAGTTTCAGCTCTTTTACTTTCTTACACTTTAAGATTCAGCCAATTTACTTCTTCTGCACTTTTAATTCACTGCAATTTATCTTCTGCTAGTTCCATTTCACTAAATTCAACACTATTAGCTTGACTAGACTAATCACCTCACTAAAGTTGCTTGATCCATCAATTCCTGTGGGATCGACCTCACTCTTGTGAGTTATTACTACTTGATGTGACCCGGTACACTTACCGGTGAGTTTTATGTGAAAATCTAATTTTCACCCATCACCACCTTCCTATAATAAAGCTTTCCTCCCAACCGATGAACCCTCATATCCACCTAAATCTCCAATGGATGACACCCTTGGTGTTCTTCTTCAAGGGCAAAGAGAGATACAAAAGACAACACTAGAGTTTATAGCTACCTTGACCGAGGTAGTAGATAATTTAGCTTCACTGCACTTCAACACTCAAGGCACTCCCATGGCTGCATGTGGAGAATCTAATGAGGAGCGTAGCATAAAGGAGAAACTAGGAACACCGGTGGAAAGTGAGGAATGTGACTTCGTACTGGAACAATTGGAGGAAGCTATAATTGTTGCAGAAGAAGAAGTGGTTGACGACTTAGAAGATGTTGAACCTCCATGGGAATCTAGAGTTGTAGAGTATTCCTCCAAGAAGCTTGAAATTGATGTTAAGGAGGGTAGTGCACAACCTCCAAGGCATATTCCCTATGAAGACGTGGACGGGTAAGATCAAAAAGCAAGTTTCCTTGGTAATGATGATCATGAATCAAGCCATCCTAGTAATGAATTTGCATCCACAAGTGAACTCCTTGAGTTAGAAGAGCCTTCTCCAGATGAAGGTGAAGAATCTTTTCAAAAGGTGGAAGTCCTTCGAAAATGATGGACGGAAGTTGAATATACTTTGTCAAGATCGTTGGAGACTTCTCTACCTAGGTTGCCGTCTACTCCTTCATTTGAGTGGGTGAAACTTATCTCTATTTGCTTTACTGTCCCACTTGAGTATGGTATGCTTGAAACGGATGGCCAACTAAGGAGACTTTGTGGAATGAAGCGAAAGAGAAGGATATTTAGTGGTTGGAGTTGCAAATCAAGACTCATTAAGGTTGAGATTTCAAGAGCTAGATGCAAGGGTTGGACTAGTGATCAAATGGTTGGATCTAAGAGAAGAGTTTGGTACTTGGTACACAAATTGTTTGTTCCCCAGCAATGGCTTCAAAAACTTGGTGCACGTAATGTGATCTCAACACTTCTTCACAACTCTACATAACTAACCAGCAAGTGCACTAGGTCATCCAAGTAATACCTTACGTGAGTAAGGGTCAATCCCACGGAGATTGTCGGCTTGAAGCAAGCTATGGTCATCCTTGTAAATCTCAGTCAGGCAGATTCAAATGGTTATGAGGTTTTGATAATGAAAATATAAATAAAATATAACATAAAATAAAGTTACTTATGTAATTCACTGGTGGGAATTTCAGATAAGCGTCTGGAGATGCTTTGTTGCTTCAGAACCTCTGCTTTCCTATTGCCTTCTTCCAACCATGCGTTACCTCTTTCCATGGCAAGCTGTATGATCCTCTCGGATGAAAATAAATCCGTATGCGCTGTCACCGCACGGCTAATCATTTGTTGGTTCCCGCTAGCGTCGGAATAGGACCATTGTCCTTTTGCACACTGTCACTTGTGCCCCACATTCGCAGGTTTGAAGCTTGTCACATTCATTCCTTCCCAGATCCTACTCGGAATACCACAGAAAAGGTTTAGACTTTCCGGATCTCAGGAATGCTGCCAATGGTTCTAGCCTATACCATGAAGATTCTAATCTCAGATTCAGATGCTCTATTGTCAGGAGAGACAATGTGAATCGTTGATTGTGAACCCAAGAGAATATACTCCAGCTGTCGTCCAAAGACTACGTTAAACATCATGTAGATCGCTTTGTGGTTGTCAGGCATGCGATCTTGGCTAAGCGAGTAACGAAGATTGGGTGATTGTCACGGGTCACCCCTTTATTCTGACTTAACTGAATTAAGTACGAGAGTATATCTTGGAGAAGAAGTAGGCGTGAATTAAATAGAAAACAGTAGTGATTGTATTAATTCATGAAGAATAACAGAGCTCCACACCTTAATCTATGGGGTGTAGAAACTCCACCGTTGAAAATACATAAGTGAAAAAGGTCTAGGCATGGCCGTGAGGCCAGCCTCCAAACATGTACAATGATCAAAAGATCGTAAAAATACTTGATTCCCAAGATCCCTCTAAAAGTAGCTTATATACTAAACTAGTAACTAGGGTTTACAAAAAATCAGTAACTAAGTGCAGATAATGCAGAAATCCACTTCCGAGGCCCACTTGGTGTGTGCTTAGGCTGAGCATTAAATCTTTTTCGTGCTTAGGCTATTCCTGGAGTTAAACGCCAGCTTTGGTGCCAGTTTGGGCGTTTAACTCCAATTCTGGTGCTAGTTTGGGCATTTTACGCCAAGATATTTTAGGCTAAATTTGAACGCCAATTTGGGCCATCAAATCTCGGGAAAAGTATAAACTATTATATATTTCTGGAAAGCTCAGAATGTCTACTTTCCAACGCAATTAAGAGCGAGCCAATTGGGCTTCTGTAGCTCCAGAAAATCTATTTCGAATGAAGGGAGGTCAGAATCCAACAGCATCTGCAGTCCTTTTTTAGCCTCTGAATCAGATTTTTGCTCAGGTCCCTCAATTTCAGCCAGAAAATACATGAAATCATAGAAAAACACACAAACTCATAGTAAAGTCCAGAAATGTGATTTTTGAATAAAAACTAATAAAAATATAATAAAAAGTAACTAAAATATACTAAAAACTATGTAAAAACAATGCCAAAAAGGGTATAAATTATCCGTTCATCACAACACCAAACTTAAATTGTTGCTTGTCCCCAAGCAACTAAAAATAAAATAGGATAAGAAGAAGAGAATATACAATGAATTCCAAACTTATCAATGAAGATTAGCTTCAATTAGATGAGCAGGACTTGTAGCTTTTTTTATTCTAAACAGTTTTGGCATCTCACTTTTATCCTTTGAAGTTCAGAATGATTGGCATCTATAGGAACTCATAATTTAGATAGTGTTATTAATTCTCTTAGTTCAATATGTTGATTCTTGAACACAGCTACTTTATGAGTCTTGGCCGTGACCCTAAGCATTTTGTTTTCCAGTATTACCATCGGATACATAAATGCCACAGACACATTAATGGGTGAAGCTTTTCAGATTGTGACTCAGCTTTGCTAAAGTCCCCAGTTAGAGGTGTCCAGAGCTCTTAAGCACACTCTTTTTGCTTTGGACCATGACTTTAACCGCTCAGTCTCAAGCTTCCACTTGACACCTTCACGCCACAAGCACATGGTTAGGGACGGCTTGGTTTAGCCGCTTAGGCCAGGATTTTATTCCTGTGGGCCCTCCTATCCATTAATGCTCAAAGCCTTGGATCCTTTTTTACCCTTGACTTTTGGTTTAAAGGGCTATTGGCTTTTTCTGCTTGCTTTTTCTTTCTCTTTCTCTTTTTTTCGCCATTTTTTTTCGCAAGCTTTATTTTCACTGCTTTTTCTTGCTTCAAGAATCAAATTTATGATTTTTCAGATTATCAATAACATTTCTCCTTGTTTCATTATTCTTTCAAGAGCCAATAATTTTAACATTCATAAACAACAAATTCAAAATTATGCATTGTTCAAGCGTACATTCAGAAAATAAAAGGTATTGCCACCACATCAAAAAAATTAAACAAACTTTAAGATAAAATTTGAAACCATGCACTTCTTGTTCTTTTGCAATTAAAACATTTTTTTTTTCATTTAAGAGAGGTGATGGATTCATAGGATATTCATAGCTTTAAGACATAGATACTAAACACTAATGATCATGTAATAAAAACACAAACATAGACAAAAGATAAAGCATAATTTTCTAAAAACAGAAAATAAAGAACAAGGAAATTAAAGAACGGGTCCACCTTAGTGATGGCGGCTAGTTCTTCCTCTTGAAGATCTTATGGAGTGCTTTAGCTCCTTAATGTGTCTTCCTTGCCTTTGTTGCTCCTCCCTCATGGCTCTTTGGTCTTCTCTAATTTCATGGAGGAGGATGGAGTGCTCTTGGTGCTCCATCCTTAGTTGTCCCATGTTGGAACTCAATTCTCCTAGGGAGGTGTTGATTTGCTCCCAACAGTTTTGTGGAGGAAAGTGCATCCCTTGAGGCATCTCAGGGATTTCATGATGAGGAATTTCCTCATGCTCTTGTTGAGGTCCATGAGTGGGCTCTCTTGTTTGCTCCATCCTTTTCTTAGTGATGATTTTGTCCTCTTTAATGAGGGTGTCTTCCTCTATGACAATTCCAGCTGAATTGCAGAGGTGACAAATGAGATGAGGGAAGGCTAACCTTGCCAAAGTGGAGGGCCTGTCTGCCACCTTGTAGAGTTCTAGGGATATGATCTCATGAACTTCTACTTCCTCTCCATTCATGATGCTATGGATTATGATAGCCCGGTCTATTGTAACTTCAGACCGGTTGCTAGTAGGAATGATTGAGCGTTGGATGAACTCCAACCATCCCCTAGCCACGGGTTTAAGGTCAAGCCTTCTTAGTTGAACCAGCTTGCCTCTTGAGTCTCTCTTCTATTGAGCGCCTTCCACACAAATGTCCCTAAGGACTTGGTCCAACCTTTGATCAAAGTTGACCCTTCTAGTGAAAGGGTGAGGATCTCCTTGCATCATTGGCAAGTTGAATGCTAACCTCACATTTTCCAGACTAAAATCCAAGCATTTCCCCCGAACCATTGTGAGCCAATTCTTTGGGTTCGGGTTCACACTTTGGTCATGGTTCTTAGTAATCCATGCATTGGCATAGAACTCTTGAACCATTAAGATCCTGACTTGTTGAATGGGGTTGGTGAGGATTTCCCAACCTCTTCTTCGAACTTCATGTCGGATCTTCGGATATTCACTCTTTTTGAGCTTGAAGGGGACCTCGGGGATCACCTTTTTCTTGGCCACAACTTCATAGAAGTAGTCTTGATGGACCCTTGAGATGAATCTCTCTATCTTCTATGACCTCTTTCTAGAGGTTTCTCTGGCCTTTGGTGCCATTAGTGGCTATGGAAAACAAAAAGCTTTAGCTTTTCCCACACCAAACTTAGAATGGTTGCTCGTCCTCGAGCAAAAGAAGAAAGAAAGGAGTAGAAGAAGAAGAAATGGAGGAGATGGAGTGAGGTGAGTGGTTCGGCCAAGGGGGTAGTAGTGTGTATGTTGTGTGAAATTGAAGGTAGTGAGGAGGGGTATTCGGTCATGAAGGGGAGGGTTTGGGAGGGAAATGGTTTAAATTTGAATGGTGAAGTAGGTGGGGTTTTATGATGGATGGATGTGAGTGGTGAAGAGAGTATGGAGAAGAGGGTGAGATTTGATAGTGAATGATGGTGTTTGGGGAAGAGGTATTGAGGTGATTGGTTAAGGATGTATGGGGAAGAGTGTTATGGAAAGGTGTGAAGAGGAGAGAAGAAGAAATGGGGTAGGTGGGGATCCTGTGGGGTCCACAGATCCTGAGGTGTCAAGAAATTTGAGTCCCTGCACTATTCTGGCATTCAAACACCCATTCTATGCCAAATCTGGCATTTAACGCCAGCTCTGCTACCTTTTCTGGTGTTAAACGCCAGTCTGCTGCCCATTTCTGGCGTTAAACACCAGCCAGATGCCCATTTCTGGCGTTTAATGCCAGCTAGATATCAGACAGCCCTTTCTGGCGTTAAACACCCAGAGTGCTGTCCATTCTGGCGTTTAACGCCCTGAATGTTGCCAGGCTGGGCGTTAAACGCCCATTCTGCTATCCTTACTAGCGTTTAAACGCCAGTAAGCATGTTCTCCAAGGTGTGCTGTGGCTAGGAAGGGTCTTCCTAGGATGATGGATTCATCATCATCCTTCCCAATGTCTAGGATTATGAAGTCAGCAGGGATGTAATAGCCTTCAACCTTCACCAAGACATCCTTTACAAGTCCATAAGCCTGTTTCCTTGAATTATCTGCCATCTCTAGTGAGATTCTTGCAGCTTGTACCTCAAAGATCCCTAGTTCCTCTTTTACAAAGAGGGGCATGAGGTTTATCCCTGATCCCAAGTCACACAGAGCCTTCTCAAAGGTCATGGTGCCTATGGTACAAGGTATTAAGAACTTTCCAGGATCCTGTTTCTTCTAAGGTAATTTCAGTTGAACCAGATCATTTAGTTTATTGATGAGCAGTGGAGGTTCATCCTCCCAAGTCTCATTACCAAATAGCTTGGCATTCAGCTTCATGATTGCTCCTAAATATTGAGTAACTTACTCTTCAATAATATCTTCATCCTCTTCAGAGGAAGAATACTCATCAGAGCTCATGAATGGCAATAGTAAGTTCAGTGGAATCTCTATGGTCTCTATATAAGGCTCAGATTCCTTTGGTACCGCATTAGGGAACTTCTTAGTGGCCAGTAGACGTCCATTGAGGTCTTCCTCATTGGAAATCACTGCCTTTTCTTCCTCTCCAGGTTCGGCCATGTTGGTTATAGTTATGGCCTTGCACTCTCTTTTTGGATTTTCTTCTGTATTGCTTGGGAGAGTACTAGGAGGGAGTTTAGTAACTCTTTTACTCAGCTGACCCACTTGTGCCTCCAAATTTCTAATGGAGGACCTTGCTTCAGTCATGAAACTGAGAGTGGTCTGATGGGATATTTTAGCGAAAAAACGAATTTCTCCAAAACACCCAAAACTAACCGGCAAATGCACCGGGTCGCATCAACTAATAATAACTCACGGGAGTGAGGTCGATCCCACAGGGATTGAAGGATTGAGCAATTTTAGTTTAGTGGTTGATTTAGTCAAGCGAATCAAGATTTGGTTGAGTGATTTGTGATTTGCAGAATTTAAATTGCATGGAAAGTAAAGGGAATGGGTAATTGACATGAAATTAAAGAGAACAGGAATTTAAATGCTGAATCTTAAAGAACAAGAAATTAAATGGCAGAAACTTAGAACGCAAGAAATGTAAATTGCAGAATCTTAAAGTGCAAGAAATGTAAATAGCTTGAATTGAACAGAGAAGTAAAAGAACACTTGGATTGAACCGGATCTAAAAACAGAATTGTAAATAAGCATGAAAACAATAAACAGGGAATGGAAAATGGGGAATCCGGATCTCAGGACCCAAGAGACTAGATAACCAAGTCTAGATCTCAATGCCTTCCTAGATCCAACAAGAACAATTGCAAAGGAATTGTAAATTGCAAAGAAAGTAGATGAAGAACAATTAACAGAAATTAAATTCAATAAGCAGTAGAAGAAACAGAGAGATCTTCGGATGAGATTGAAACAGAATTCCTTCAATTCTCCAACCCAAGATCCAAGACAATTGCAATTGAAATTGAAAACAATAAAACTAAGAGGAAGAGAGTGGAATTCTCCTTCCCCGAAACTAAGAAATTAAAGATCACTCAATATCCAAAGCTCTCCGAAAACTATTATGAAAACTCAAAAGGAAAAGCTTTCCGAAAACTTGAATTCTATCCTATTTATACACTTTCTTCAAATGATCTTCAAGCCTTGAGTTGGGCCTTTGCTCTTGGTGGAATTGGGTTGAGAGAGGCCTTGGTTGATTGCTCTTGGAGTTTGGAGAGGAACCAAAGTGAACCAAGTGAACCGGGTTGGAGTTTTGCAAAAGTTTGAGTAAAAGTTTGAGTAAAAGTTTGAGGCAAACTTTTGGTCCAACTTTTCATATCAGCCCCCATGTTTTGCTGATACCCACGTTGGTGCAAAAGTTAGGGGTCTAACTTTTGCTCCAACGTTGGCCTTCCTTAGTGCACTTATGGCGCCAACGTTAGCCCAAAAGTTAGGGGCTAACGTTGGCGCAAACTTTTGCTCCCCCTTTGTGTTTTTCATGTGCTAACGTTAACCCTAAAGTTAGGGGCTAACGTTGGCGCAAACTTTTGGTGCCCAGGGAGTGTTTTTCTCATGCCAACGTTAGCCACAAAGTTAGGGGCTAACGTTGGCACAAACTTTTGGTGCCCAGGGAGTGTTTTTCTCATGCCAACGTTAGCCACAAAGTTAGGGGCTAACGTTGGCGCAAACTTTTGGTGCCCAGGGAGTAACTTTCATGTGCCAACGTTAGCCCAAAAGTTAGGGGCTAACGTTGGGGCTAACTTTTCACCCAAAAGTTTGTGCAAAAGTTTGAGGCTAACTTTTGGTCCAACTTTTTGCTTCCTGGTTCATTTTCACTTATTCCATTGTCCTCTCTTTACTCCTAACCATTCCTTCTTGCTTCAACCTTTCTCCAAGCTTTCTTCACCTATCATTAATCAACCAAACACATCAAAGCTATGCTTAAAATCATGAGATATTCATTTTATCATAATATGTGACAATTATAGCATAAAACCTCATGAAATAGCATGAATTCATACATGGTCGATTCAATCAAAGGAAGCATGAAAATTTACCCAAATTAGCTTACTTGTAGCTCAAGAAAGTGCATAATTCAATTGAAAACAAAAGAAAAAGGCTAGTGAAACTAGGTTAAGATGACTTGTCATCACAACACCAAACTTAAAGCTTGCTTGTCCCCAAGCAAGAAAAGATTTATTGAGAAGAAAGGATGAAATGGAAGAGGATGTTCATGCTAGCAGAGTATTATTGATAGTTCATGGGATTTTGTGTGGATATGTAAATACTCATTTCTTATTGACTCCTAGGCCTAGAAAGTCTCCTTCAAGCTTCAAGCAACATACTGCTATGACCTTTCATTATTCCTTTATCCTTGGCTATTACTTTGTTCATAAGCTTTAATTGAGTGTCATGTGTAGCAAGTTCATTTCCTTTTCTTTATACTTGACACATTATTCACTATAGACACTTGGCTCACATTCCTTCTTAGAACATTAATGCCCAGCACCTCTTTGGGCTGCTAAATGCCTTGTAGTTAGGTTGCTCTTGATAGTCGACTTTCAGCTGATGATCCCGGGTTAGTTAACCCAAGTCACCGAGTGTTGATGCACTCCAAAGAGCTTAATAATCCAAGCAGATCCTAATACAAAGACACCACAGGCATATATTCTAAGGTTCAAGCTATTGGTGTCCAGCTTTGTTTCTTTTTGTTTTTCTTTTGTTCTGCCACTTCTTTTTTTCTTTCTTTTTGTTTTTCTTTCTAACCAAGGATTTTTATTCGATTGAGATTCATAGACAGTAGGCCACTCTATACTTAGAAGGAGATATCCTGGCTCTTTATTCACTAAAAGTGAGCTATTATACAATCACACACATACCACCACTTACTTTTATTCTACTTCTATCTAACAGAGACCATCTTACTTCACATTCAAACATTTCTTTTATTGAACTTAAAGATGCAGGGGACAAAACATGCTTTTCGCTAAGTGAAAGTAAACACACAAGCACACACATAGACTAGCTTACTTATTCTAAGATTGATTCTACTTGTATTAGATGAACACTTTAACAAAACACAAGTCAAAGCATTTTTCAACAGCAAGAGTTAAGTGTAAATACAACCTATTGGTTTGCAGTTCCTTTGTCCTTCCTTCTGTTGTGCCCTTTTGAGTTATGATGCATAGTGTCTTCAACTGGTGGTGAATTCCCTGCATAATTCTCAACAGTTGCTTGCTTCTCAAGCCCTTAGATGACCATTTAGTATGCATGAGTTGAGTGTGGCTTGTGGATTTAATTTGGTGTGGGGACACCAAACTTAAGCTCTTGCCACTTCTCTGGATACAGCAGGTTAACTCTAGGCAAAATCTTGTATCCTTGCTAAAGGTTATGAAGTTAAGACTAAAAAGCAGTTAAGTGGTTGAATAATCTGTTCGATTGCTTGGAGCTAACAATGTGCAGGAGATTAGAATGTGCTTTTGAATGAGGTTTTGGTGGAACACCAAACTTAGAATTCTCCATTCTCCTTTAAGTTGTTTTTGGTGTGCAACACCAAACTTAGCTCCTTGCAATACATATCAATTATTCAACATTTTTATTGAAAAGGCTATGAAAAGGAAACTACCTCAGGTTGGGTTGCCTCCCAACAAGCGCTCTTTTATTGTCATTAGCTTGACATTGAGGCTTTCTTTTATGGTGGTTGGTGCTTGTAGAGCCTCAATTTGTCTCCCCTGACTGTGATCCTCTTCTTTGTTCCCTGGTGTTCAATTTCAGCATGCTCTAATGAGAGTATGTTGCTGACAGTGTAGTAGTCCTCAGTTTGTTGGTTTGCCCCCAGCTGTTGATATATCAGTTGCACTTTGTCACCTTTGGAAAGCCCCTCTGTTGGGATCTTCCTGTTCTTCCAACCCCTTTTTATTTTGTTTCTCCGTTTCATCTTTCCTTTTGTTGATCTTTCTTTTTTGGCCGTAGGCTTCCCTTGGAGACCTCTCTTCTCAGTGGCTAATACTCCAATATCCTCTTGGGCCTCTTCATCAGTCTGCACAATCCTTAGCCTTGGGATGTTGCTGTGACTCTCTTTGTCATTTTCTTCCTTCAACTGTGATTCTCCCTTGTCAATTTTCATATAGTCTTTCTTCTCCTTGCTAAATTGTGCCTCTGGTAATACCTTCAGAGTGACACTCTTATCATGCATTCTAAGAGTTAATTCTCCTTCCTCTATGTCTATGATAGCTCTAGCAGTGGCCAAGAATGGCCTTCCCAGAATAATAGAATCACCATCATTCCCTTCTGAATCTAGAACCACAAAATCTGCAGGGTATATGAAGTTGTCCACCTTGACCAGCAGGTTTTCAATCATACCCCTGGGATATACTGTTGACTTATCTACTAGCTCTAGAGATATTTGTACTGGTTTAACTTCCTCTATATGCAGCTTTTTTACCAAGGAGGATGGTATTAAGTTGATACTTGCTCCTAGATCGCACATTGCTTTAGTGATGGTTAATTCCCCAATGGTGCAAGGTAGCAAAAAGCTCCCTGGATCTTCAAGCTTAGGGGGAAACCCTTTTTGAATCAAAGCCCTGCATTCCTCAGTGAGCAGTATGGTTTCTTTCTCATCCCAACTTCTTTTCTTGTTGATAAGCTCCTTCAAAAACTTGGCATACAGAGGCATTTGCTCAAGTGCTTCAGCAAAAGGAATATTGATTTCCAGCTTTTTGAAAGTTTCAAGGAACTTGTGAAAATGCTGGTCCTTGGTTTCTTTGTTGAACCTCTGGGGATATGGCAGTGGAGGTACAAAGGTTTTCTCTACTTGTTGCTTTTGATTCTTGGTTGGCTTTTCAACTACTTCATTTCCTTTTTTTGGAATTTTTGGTTGTTCCTCCTTTGCTTGAGTTTGCTTTGAGGCTTCCTTGCTTGCCATTGCATCATCATCATTGGCTTCCTCTGTGTGTGTTGGCTATTCCTCTTCTATTGGTCTTTTGCTGTTCTCTACTTGCTTCTTAGTAGTGTCATTGTTGCTCATCAATGTTCTCCCACTCCTTAATTATATTGCCTTGCATTCTTCCTTAGGATTTGGGATTGTGTCACTCGGCAGTGAGCTTGAAGGTCTCTCAAGAGAAATCTGCTTGGAGATTTGCCCCATCTGTCTCTCTAGGCTCTTCAGGGATGCTTCCTAATTCTTGGTTACCATTTCCTGGTGTTTCAACATTTTGTCTATCACGGCCTCCAAGTTAGTGATTCTCTGTGCTTCAGGTGATACTTGAGGTGGGTTATGAGATGTGGGTGGTGGATGATAGGCATTTTGGTTGGTGAGTTGGTTATTGGATTGGTACTGGTTGGGGTTGGGGTAGTTGTTTTGAGGTTTTCTGTAGGGGTTTTGGTTAGTCTGCTGCTGGTTGTGGTTTTGGTTGCTTCTTGGGTTATTTTGATTTGAGTTCCTCTGCCATGGTTGTTGGTTTTGGGTATGATTATCTCCCCATCTGAGGTTTGGGTGGTTCTTCCAGGATGGATTGTATGTATCACCATACACTTCATTTGGTCCTTGGTTGTGCATATACTGTACTTGCTCTTGTTGTTGTTCTTCTTGAGTTTCTTCACTCTGTCCCCATGTGGTTGATGGTTGGCTAGTGTTAACTGCTGCAACTTGGAGACTATCAATCCTCTTGGCCATTTGCTCAAATTATTGTTGAATTTGCTGCTGCATCATCTTGTTTTGAGCCAAGATTGAGTCCACTCCTTCTAGCTCCATTACTCCTCTTCTTTGTGATGGTTGGCGGTTTCTTTGATGAGCAAAGAAATATTGGTTGTTAGCCACCATATCAATGAGATTTTGAGCTTCCTCTGCAGTTTTCATGAGTTGCAAGGAACCTCCAGCTGAGTGGTCAAGTGATTCTTGAGCCTTTAGGGTGAGTCCTTCATAGAAGTTCTGTAGCTTGTCCCACTCAGTGAACATTTCTGGTGGACATTTCCTCAGCAGAGCCTTGTATCTCTCCCATGCTTCATACAGATTTTCAGCATCCAATTGTGTGAATGTTTGTACCTCAGTTTTCAGCCTGTTAACCCTTTGAGGTGGATAGAATTTGGCTAGAAATTTAGTCACCAAATCATCCCAGCTAGTAATGCTTCCTTGAGGAAACGTTTCAAGCCATTGTGCGGCCTTGTCCCTTAATGAGAACGGGAACAGCAGAAGCTTGTAGGTCTCAGGATTCACGTCATTGGACTTGACAGTGTCACAAATCCTTAAGAAGGTAGACAGATGTTGATTTGGATCCTCCAATGGTCCTCCCCCAAACGAGCAGTTGTTTTGGACCAATGTAATGAGTTGTGGCTTTAATTCAAAGTTATTTGCATTGACATTAGGGGTGAGAATGCTGCTTCCATAATGTCTAGCATTTGCAAAGGTATAGGAGGCCAAAACTCTCCTCTGGGGTGGATTGTTATTGTTGTTGTCTGCTCCACCTGGTGGATTGGTTGAATGTTCCTCCATATCTTGGAATTCTTCTTCTGATTCCTCTTCTCCAACAATATTTTTCCCTCTTTCAGCTCTTCTTAACCTTCTAAGAGTTCTTTCGTCTTGTTCATGAAAGATAGGTGTATTTCTTCTTGTACCTGACATACAAGCAGAACATAAGAAACACACAAACCAGTGACACTTCAATCTATTGCTAGAATGAAGTTTTAGTTAGCTTAAGCAAAAATTCAAACAGTTAGTGGGTTAATTGAAAATTAAAGGAACAGAAAATAAAAATGCTAGATCTAGATCACCACCTCACTTAATCATTGTCAATCTCATCAATCCCCGGCAACGGCGCCAAAAACTTGATGGGATATTTTAGCGGAAAAACGAATTTCTCCAAAACACCCAAAACTAACCGGCAAGTGCACCGGGTTGCATCAAGTAATAATAACTCACGGGAGTGAGGTCGATCCCACAGGGATTGAAGGATTGAGCAATTTTAGTTTAGTGGTTGATTTAGTCAAGCGAATCAAGATTTGGTTGAGTGATTTGTGATTTGCAGAATTTAAATTGCATGGAAAGTAAAGGGAATGGGTAATTGACATGAAATTAAAGAGAACAGGAATTTAAATGCTGAATCTTAAAGAACAAGAAATTAAATGGCAGAAACTTAGAACGCAAGAAATGTAAATTGCAGAATCTTAAAGTGCTAGAAATGTAAATAGCTTGAATTGTAAAGGAAATTGGGAGTTGGATTTGCAGAAATTAAACGAGGGAAAGTAAATTGCAACCAACAGAGAAGTAAAAGAACACTTGGATTGAACCGGATCTAAAAACAGAATTGTAAATAAGCATGAAAACAGTAAACAGGGAATGGGAAATGGGGAATCCGGATCTCAGGACCTAAGAGACTAGATAACCAAGTCTAGATCTCAATGCCTTCCTAGATCCAACAAGAACAATTGCAAAGGAATTGTAAATTGCAAAGAAAGTAGATGAAGAACAATTAACAAAAATTAAATTCAATAAGCAGTAGAAGAAACAGAGAGATCTTCGGATGAGATTGAAACAGAATTCCTTCAATTCTCCAACCCAAGATCCAAGACAATTGCAATTGAAATTGAAAACAATAAAACTAAGAGGAAGAGAGTGGAATTCTCCTTCCCCGAAACTAAGAAATTAAAGATCACTCAATATCCAAAGCTCTCCGAAAACTATTATGAAAACTCAAAAGGAAAAGCTTTCCGAAAACTTGAATTCTATCCTATTTATACACTTTCTTCAAATGATCTTCAAGCCTTGAGTTGGGCCTTTGCTCTTGGTGGAATTGGGTTGAGAGAGGCCTTGGTTGATTGCTCTTGGAGTTTGGAGAGGAACCAAAGTGAACCAAGTGAACCGGGTTGGAGTTTTGCAAAAGTTTGAGTAAAAGTTTGAGTAAAAGTTTGAGGCAAACTTTTGGTCCAACTTTTCATATCAGCCCCCATGTTTTGCTGATACCCACGTTGGTGCAAAAGTTAGGGGTCTAACTTTTGCTCCAACGTTGGCCTTCCTTAGTGCACTTATGGCGCCAACGTTAGCCCAAAAGTTAGGGGCTAACGTTGGCGCAAACGTTTGCTCCCCCTTTGTGTTTTTCATGTGCCAACGTTAGCCCTAAAGTTAGGGGCTAACATTGGCGCAAACTTTTGGTGCCCAGGGAGTGTTTTTCTCATGCCAACGTTAGCCACAAAGTTAGGGGCTAACGTTGGCACAAACTTTTGGTGCCCAGGGAGTGTTTTTCTCATGCCAACGTTAGCCACAAAGTTAGGGGCTAACGTTGGCGCAAACTTTTGGTGCCCAGGGAGTAACTTTCATGTGCCAACGTTAGCCCAAAAGTTAGGGGCTAACGTTGGGGCTAACTTTTCACCCAAAAGTTTGTGCAAAAGTTTGAGGCTAACTTTTGGTCCAACTTTTTGCTTCCTGGTTCATTTTCACTTATTCCATTGTCCTCTCTTTACTCCTAACCATTCCTTCTTGCTTCAACCTTTCTCCAAGCTTTCTTCACCTATCATTAATCAACCAAACACATCAAAGCTATGCTTAAAATCATGAGATATTCATTTTATCATAATATGTGACAATTATAGCATAAAACCTCATGAAATAGCATGAATTCATACATGGTCGATTCAATCAAAGGAAGCATGAAAATTTACCCAAATTAGCTCACTTGTAGCTCAAGAAAGTGCATAATTCAATTGAAAACAAAAGAAAAAGGCTAGTGAAACTAGGCTAAGATGACTTGTCATCATGGTCTTAGATAGATCAGAGACTACAGTTGCTAAGTCAGAGTGGCTCTGCTTAAAATTCTCTGTCTGCTGTTGAGAAGATGATGGAAAAGGTTTGCTATTGCCAAACCTATTTCTTCCACCATTATTATTATTGAAGCCTTGATTAGGCTTCTGTTGATCCTTCCATGAGAGATTAGGATGATTCCTCCATGAAGGATTGTAAGTGTTTCCATAGGAATCTCCCATGTAATTCACTTCTTCCATTCCAGGATTCTCAAGATCATAAGCTTCTTCTTCAGAGGAAGCTTTTTTAGTAGTGCCGGATGCAGCTTGCATTCCAGATAGACTCTGAAAAATCATATTGACTTGCTAAGTTAATATTTTATTCTGAGCCAATATGGCATTCAGAGTATCAATCTCAAGAACTCCTTTCTTCTGAGTTGTCCCATTATTCACAGGATTTCTGTGTAAATGAACTGGTTATTTGCAACCATTTCAATGAGTTCTAGGGCTTTTGCAGGCGTCTTCTTCATATGAAGAGATCCTCCAGCAGAGTGGTCCAATGACATCTTGGACAATTCAGACAGACCATCATAGAATATACATATGATGCTCCATTCTAAAAACATGTCAGAAGGATAACTTCTGATCAATTGCTTGTATCTTTCCCAAGTTTCATAGAGGGATTCACCTTCCTTCTGTCTGAAGGTTTGGACTTCCATTCTAAGCTTGCTCAACTTTTGAGGTGGAAAGAACTTGGCCAAGAAAGCATTGACCAACTTTTCCCAAGAGTTCAGGCTATCTTTAGGTTGTGAGTCCAGCCATGTCCTAGCTCTGTCTCTTACAGCAAAGGGGAAAAGCATAAGTCTGTAGACCTCAGGATTAACCCTATTGGTCTTAACAGTGTCACAGATTTGCAAGAATTTAGCTAAAAATTGATGAGGATCTTCCAATAGAAGTTCATGAAAATTACAATTCTGCTGCATTAGAGAAACTAGTTGAGGCTTAAGCTCAAAGTTGTTTGCTCCAATTGCAGGAATTGAGATACTCCTTCCACAGAAGTCAGAAGAGGGTGCAATAAAGTCACCAAGCATCTTCCTTGCATCTCAACCATTGTTGTTTGGTTTCGCCATCTCTTCTTTTTTTCGAAAAATTCTGTCAGGTCCTCTCTAGAGTGTTGTGCCTTAGCTTCTCTTAGCTTCCTCTTTAGAGTCTTTTCACGTTCCGGATCAGCTTCAACAAGAATGTTCTTATCCTTGCTCCTAATCATATGAAAAAGAAGAGAACAGAAAAGAATAGGAATCCTCTATGTCACAGTATAGAGATTCCTTTATGTGAGTAGAAGAATAGAAGAGTAGAATGAAGAGAGAAGATGAAGAATTCGAACACAGAAAGGGAGAGAGGGTTTGAATTATAATAAGAAGAGAAGTGTTAGTAAATAAATAAATAAATAGAAAGAGATGAGAGAGAGAAAATTTGAATTTTAAATTAAAATAAAAGGAAAATATTTTTGTTTTTATTTTAATTATTGGTTAGTATTCGAAATTATAAAAAGGAATAAAATAAAATTAAAATTTAAAACAATTAGTTAATTAAAAAGAATTTTGAAAAGGTGGTGAGGAGTTTTCGAAAATTAGAGAGAGAAAAGTAGTTATGTGGTTTTGAAAGAGATATGATTGAAATAATAAAACTTTTAAAATCAAACAAAAAGTCAAGTAGTTAATTGAAAAAAACTTGAAAATAAATTTTGAAAAGATAAGAAGTTAGAAAAGATTTTGAAATCAAATTTTAAAAAAAAATATGATTGAAATTTATTTTGAAAAAGATTTGAAAAGGAAATTAAAAAGATTTGATTTTTGAAATTAAAGTTGATTACTTGACTAACAAGAAACTAGAAGATATGATTCTAGAATTCAAAGATTGATCCTTTCTTAATAGGCAAGTAACAACTTGAAAATTTTTGAATCAAAATATTAAATGTTTGTAATAAATTCGAAAATATGAAATAAAAATAAGAAAAATATTTTGAAAATTAATTTTAAAATTTTCAAAAATATAAAAAAATGAAAAAGATTTGATTTTTGAAAAAGAATTTGAAAAGATAGAATTTTTAATTGAAATTTTGACTTGACTAACAAGAAACAACTAAGTTTTTTTTTAAATTTTTTATTAAGTCAACCAAAATTTTGAAATTTATGAGTGAAATAAGGGAAAGATATTTTTTTTTTTTTTTGAATTTTAATGAGGAAAGAGAAAAATAATGTTATGATACAAAACATAAAAATTTAAGATCAAAACACTAAATGCATGCAAGAACACTTTGAATGTCAAGATGAACACCAAGAACACTTTGAAGATCATGATGAACATCAAGAACATATTTTTTTGAAAAATTTTTAAGAAAAGAAAAAAAAACATGCAAGACACCAAACTTAAAAATTTTTATTCTATAGACACTAATAATTCAAGAATGCATATGAAAAACAAGAAAAGACATAAAACAAGAAGAACTAAAGATCAAACAAGGAAATCATCAAGAACAATTTGAATATCAAGAAAGAACACATGATGAATTTTCGAAAATTTAAAGAACAATTAAAAAGATGCAATTGACACCAAACTTAAAATTTGACACAATACTCAAACAAGAAACACAAAACATTTTTGGTTTTTATGATTTTATTAAAAAAAAATTTGGATTTTTTGAAAAAAATTTGGAAAAAGAAAAATAAGGATTTCAAAATTTTTATAAGAATTCCATGAATCATGCAATGTTAGTCTAAAGCTTCGGTCCAAAAATTTAGACATGGCTTAATAGCCAGCCAAGCTTCAGCAGAGCATTACATACAACAGCCAAATTGATAGGAATCAAAAGGCTCCTGCAATAATAAGGGGAAACCTCGGTCCAAAAGATTTAAACATGGCTTGACAGCCAGCCAGGTTTCAACAGATCATAATGAAACTCTAGAAATCATTCTTAAAAATTCTGAAAAACATAGAATAATTTATTTATTTATTTATTTATTATTTTTTTTTTTGAATTATTCGAAAACCATAAAAATTTTTTGAATTATTTTTCGAAAATAAAATTAAAAATAAAATGCTTAAATATAAAATAAAATTACCTAATCTAAGAAACAAGATGAACCGTCAGTTGTCCAAACTCGAACAATCCCCGACAATGGCGCCAAAAACTTGGTACGCGAATTGTTTGTTCCCCAGCAACGGCTCCAAAAACTTGGTGCACGTAATGTGATCTCAACACTTCTTTACAACTCCGCGTAACTAACCAGCAAGTGCACTGGGTCGTCCAAGTAATACCTTAAGTGAGTATGGGTCGATCCCACGGAGATTGTCGGCTTGAAGCAAGCTATGGTCATCCTTGTAAATCTAAGTTAGGCATATTCAAATGGTTATGAGGATTTGATAATGAAAATATAAATAAATTATAACATAAAATAAAGTTACTTATGTAATTCACTGGTGGGAATTTCAGATAAGCGTCTGGAGATGCTTTGTTGCTTCAGAACCTCTGCTTTCCTATTGCCTTCTTCCAACCATGCGTTACCTCTTTCCATGGCAAGCTGTATGATCCTCTCGGATGAAAAAAATCCATATGTGCTATCACTGCACGGCTAATCATCTGTCGGTTCCCGCTAGCGTCGGAATAGGACCATTGTCCTTTTGCACACTGTCACTTGTGCCCCACATTCGCAGGTTTGAAGCTCGTCACAGTCATTCCTTCCCAGATCCTACTCGGAATACCACAGACAAGGTTTAGACATTCCGGATCTCAGGAATGCTGCTAATGGTTCTAGCCTATACCATGAAGATTCTAATCTCAAATTCAGATGCTCTGTTGTCAGGAGAGACAATGTGAATCGTTGATTGTGAACCCAAGAGAATATACTCCAGCTGTCGTCCAATGACTACGTTGAACATCATGTAGATCACTTTGTGGTTGTCAGGCACGCGATCTTGGCTAAGCGAGTAACGAAGATTGGGTGATTGTCACGGGTCACCCCTTCATTCTGACTTAATTGAATTAAGTACGAGAGTATATCTTGGAGAAGAAGTAGGCGTGAATTGAATAGAAAACAGTAGTAATTGCATTAATTCATGAAGAACAGCAGAGCTCCACACCTTAATCTATGGGGTGTAGAAACTCCACCGTTGAAATTACATAAGTGAAAAAGGTCTAGGCATGGCCGTGAGGCCAGCCTCCAAACATGTACAATGATCAAAAGATCGTCAAAAGACTTGATTCCCAAGATCCCTCTAAAATAAACCTCTAAAAGTAGTTTTTATACTAAACTAGTAACTAGGGTTTACAGAAAATGAGTAACTAAGTGCAGATAATGCAGAAATCCACTTCCGGGGCCCACTTGGTGTGTGCTTAGGCTGAGCATTGAATCTTTTTCATGTTTAGTCTGTTCCTGGAGTTAAATGCCAGCTTTGGTGCCATTTTGGGCGTTTAACTCCAATTCTGGTGCCAGTTTAGGCGTTTTACGCCAAGATATTTTAGGCTGACTTTGAACTCCAATTTGGGCCATCAAATCTCGGGCAAAGTATGGACTATTATATATATCTGAAAAGCCCAGGATGTCTACTTTCCAACGCAATTGAGAACGAGCCAATTGGGCTTATTTAGCTCAAAAAAATCCATTTTGAATGCAGGGAGGTCAGAATCCAACAGCATCTGCAGTCCTTTTTCAGCCTCTGAATCAGATTTTTGCTCAGGTCCCTCAATTTTAGCCAGAAAATACATAAAATCATAGAAAAACACACAAACTCATAGTAAATTCCAGAAATGTAATTTTTGAATAAAAACTAATAAAAACATAATAAAAAGTAACTAAAACATGCTAAAAACTATGTAAAAATAATGCCAAAAAGGGTATAAATTATCCGCTCATCAGTACTTCATTGAGAATTTAGATTGCTTGCCATCCGATTGGAACGATGATGATCCACTTAAAGATGGGTGTGGAAATAAGATTTGGGATCCCGGCATACAAGAGGATCAACTTTGGGAGCTCAAAACTTGTGAAGAACTTCATTAAGACTTGGTGAATTCACTTGGAAATGTTGGAGCTTATTGGAAGTCCAAGCGTTGGTGGAAGTTTCAAGATGAGTTCAAGCATAAGCCACCATGACAAGGAGCTCACCAAATGTCCAACTTAAGAACTTTAACTAAAAGTGCTAGGTGGGAGACACCCCACCATGGATGGCCACCAAGAAGAGAAAGGAAGAGCTTCTAAATGGGACAACAGACAAGCCCATCTGCACAATCCGTTCAAGAAAAGTATCAATTGTAGCCACCCGTCCACTTGCATATCTTTGCACGCACCAAGGACGGATCAATATTTTAGTGTGGGGAGGTCGATACCGACTTCCGTGGGTTAGTTACTTTCTTTTCAACACCAATGTTTCATTTTCTTTGTTAGTTAGTGTTGCATTGCATAATAAATTGCATGTGTAGTTAGTTGCTTGCATGTATGTAGTACTTGGTTGAAGTGATGAATTCTTTTCCAAGAAACTATTTTTTAAAACTTTTTAAAGTTGCTTGAAGAATTTTATTTTGGAACATGGTTTTAGAGCTCGAACACACAAAACCAGTGAAACTTTGAACCTAGTTGATTGGTTGCATTTTATCAACCAATACCTTATTTTTGTGTGTGTTGTTCTCTCTAAAATTGTGATCTTTGTCTTGCTTGATTCTATATTTCCATTATTTGATGTATGTATGCACTTATAGGACTGAGGCCTTTGTTTCACTATAGCTCACATACCCATATAGCCTTAACCTTTGTATCATCCTTTGCAAACCAATGTTGAGCCTTTTAACCCCATTTATTCTTTACTTTAGCTCATCAGTAACTCTAAGCGGAAAACAATAATGTCCTTCATTTGAATCCTTGGTTAGCTTAGACTAGTAAGTGTGCTCATTATTTAAGTGTGGGGAAGTTGGGTTTGGAAATATTTGTTTTGGAAATTGAGTATGTTACTTTTTTGTGAAATTGTGAAAAGAATGTTGAGGACATATTCATGCTTTCAATACATTAATCATATGCATTGAGAAAAACAAAAGAAAAGAAGAAAAAAGAGAAAAAGAAAAAAAAGAGCAAATAATAGAAAGGGGACAAAATGCCCCAAAATAAATGGTGATAGCAATGCATATGTACTGTACTCAAAATTAGGATGCATGAATATGTGAAAAACATAGTTAATGGGTAGTTAGATTTTGTATTTTGATTACATGGATTGTCCTAAGTTAGGTGGGAATTTTAGGTTAATCAAGGATTTGAATTTTAGTCCACTTAACCAAATACAATCCTACCTTGACTCTAACCCCATTACAACCCTTAAACACCTAAGCGATTAGAGTGTATACACTTCCAGTGAAGGTCCAATGCTCGATTCTTTGTTCCCGGCTTTCACGAGCTTTCTTCTTGCAAGTCTTTTTGTACTTCATTTTATGAGTTGGATTAGTGGAATCCCATTCATATTTGATCTTGGAGAATTTGATTTATTTTTAACCAAGTAGGTAAAAGCATTTTGCATTTAGTTGCATTCCTGTAGATAGGTTGCATTCTTAAATTCTACCATCCCTCTTCACTCTCTTTTGGTTCTCTTGAGTTTAACATGTGGACATGCTAATGTTTAAGTGTGGGGAGATTGATAAACTGCTATTTTACGATTTATTTTGTATAGAATTGAGGGGATTTTACCCATTATTCTCACACATATTCATATAATTCACATGTTTTACATTTTCCTTCCTAATTTTGTGCTATGATTGAAAACATGCTTCTTTGGCCTTAAAATTGCTAATTTTAATCCTCTCTTATTACCATTCGATGCCATGATATATGTGTTAAGTGATTTCAGGTTTTCCAGGGCAGGAATGGCTTAGAGGATGGAAAAGAAGCATGCAAAAGTGGAAGGAACACAAGAAATTGAAGTTTTGACGATCTGGAAGCGACGCGCACGCGTGGACGACGCGTACGCGTGACTGAGTCAATGTCCAAATGACGCGCACGCATGGCTGACGCCCACGCATGGCCAGTGAAAAGTCCAGCAACGCGTACGCGTGACAAAGTGTCACGTACTGCAATTTACAGAAAATGCTAGGGGTGATTTCTGGGCTGATTTGGACCTAGTTTCAAGCCCAAAAACACGGATTAGAGGCTGAAAAGTGAAGCTAGAGGGGAGGAATCAATCATTCAATCCATCATTCACACTTTATTCATAGAATTTTAGGTTTAGATGTAGTTTTCTAGAGAGAGAGGCTCTTTCATCTCTCTAGGTTTTAGGGTTTTTAGTCTTGTTTCTTCTCAATCTTAGAATTCTACCTTGCTTTAATTTAGTTTTCTTCTACTCTTATTTGTTCTAGCACTTTAGTTATCTACTTCTCTTATTGATTCTTTTATTTTGCTAATTTAGTTTATGAACTCATGTGTTACTCTCAACTTTCATTAATGCAATTTATGTTTCACGTTTCTTATTATTCAATTCCCTTGTTATTGTTATATCCTTGCTTTGGTTAGTCTTAGATTTTGCTATGTCTTGTTAGTTTTCTCTGTTTTTATTTTATGCCTTCCAAGTGTTTGATAAAATGCTTGGTTGGATTTTAAATTAGATTTTTATGTTCTTAACTTGGATTGATCAATTAGAGACTCTTGAGTTATCAAAATTTTTTTGTTGATTGGTGATTGAAAATTGCTAGTTGGCTTAGACTTCACTAAATCTAATCTTTGATTAGGACTTGTGAACTTAAGTTGATTTTGCTCACTTGACTTTCCTTCATTGTTAGAGGTTAACTAAGTGAAAGCAAAAGGCAATTACCATCACAATTGATAATGATTATGAGGATAGAAATTCTAATTCTAAATCCTTGCTAGGACTTTCCTTAGTTGTTATTTTATTTCCTTGTTATTTACATTGCTTGTCTCTTATCACAAAAACCCCAAAAATACTTTTCCATAACCAATTATAAGTACACTTCCCTGTAATTCCTTGAGAGACGACCCGATGTTTAAATACATTGGTTAATTTTGTTGGGTTTCCTTGAGTGACAAACAATTTAAACATTGATTGAGGTTTAATTGTCGATTTGGAAGTATACTTGCAACGCGAAATTTTTGTGAAAATCTTTACCGACATTTTTCCTCCGTCAATGCAGCGGCTTTGAGACAACGTACCGGCCCTTCCTTCTAGCATGCAACAGCACAACATCCACCACTATCACCTCTCTCTCTGGTCAGACCTAACGGTGACGGCTGCGGTAACCCAGCCGCGGTAGCGACGAAACGGCAACAGAAAGATCCAGCTCCAATCCGTGACGTCGTTTTCCCACCTCCGTGTTCGTCAGCTTCGGTCTCTCTTCTCCATTGTGTTCTACTCATCGACAACAGACCTTCATTGACGGCGACATTGAAGACCTTGACGACAGCACACGCAACGCGAGCCATCTCTCTCCCCGTGGTGTACGAATCCCCACACTTCGTACAACTGTACCAGCAAGTACACTGGGTCGTCCAAGTAATACCTGAGCGAGTCAGGGTTGATCCCATGAGGATTGCAGTTTGAAGCAAGCTATGGTTATCTTACAGATCTTAGTCAGTGATGTGAGATATTTGTCGGTCTAGAATTTACCAATAAAATTCCGTCGTGAGTATAGTCCAAAGCAACAAGCTATCCCGCACCAAAATTAAAAAGTGTGTCACCACAATCAAAAATCAATATCCGAGAGCAGAATCTCAGGTCGTTCTTCTTAGTAGTTGCCCTAAGATGCACGTCATTGGCTAGGAGTTCTCTTGGTATTTTAGAGTTGAATACAAGAAAAGTAAATGAACATGAAACTAAAGCAATGAACAATTAACAATTGGAATAAGGAAACTAAGGAATTAAACTAACAAGAGAGAATGATAATCAATCAATGTAAAATCCTTGGCTAGGGGTGAGAATTGGAATTCCTATCATCATTGCCTCCATTAATTATAACAAGAATTGGCCATTGCTCCACTTGGTTAACCTCTAATTATGAAGAGAAGTCAAGTGGATATAATCAATTTGAGTCCACGAGTCCTAGTCAAATCCTAAGGAAAGACTAGCTTTAGTGGCATTCAAATCAACTAGCAACTTCCAATTATCAATCACAAAAGACTTTGACAATCTAAGTGTCTCCAATTGCCCAACCCCCAAGCCAAGAGTGAAAATTTACTCCATAACTACAATGGACATTTCCTCAAACACTTGGTGAGCAAGAATGAAAGACATTGTGAAATTGAGAAGAGAATTCAAATCAAAGTTATCTACTACAAACAACTAACAACAACAAAGCAATTAACAATAATGAACATGAAATTTCTCAATGAATTAATAGAAATCAATGTAAACAAGATCCGAATCTAAGATCCAAAATAACTAGAATAACAAGAACATTAAATGAGAGTAGGAGAATGAGATCTACAAATTAAAGCAATGTAAAATTGAATTAACACAGATCTAACCAAAGGATGCAAATGAAATTGAAATTGAGAATGCTAAGATCTAGACAGAGATAAGAGTTTCTCCCTCTCCAACAACAAGAACTCCCAAACTAGCTAAATTGTGTGTAATGTGTGAATGAGTGAGTTCCCCCCCCCCCCCTTCCTCCTTGGTGCTTAGGTTTTTTCCATGCAAAATTGAGCAAAGATTGGGCCTGGAGCCTCTCAGAAATCGCCAAGCACGATTTCATTAATGATGTCACGTGCTGGGCGTCACACGTGCGCGTCGGCCATGCATGCGCGTCATTTAAACTCCTCAGGCTACGCGTGCGCGTCGACCATGCGTACACGTCGGTAAGATTTTTTCATCACCACGCGAATGCGCCAACTCTTACGCGCAAATCCCAGCTACATACGTCCTCGCGTGCGCGTCGCCACCAATTCTCCAAAGCTCTATTCTTCATGTCCCTTCCACTTGTGCATGCTTTCTTTCCATCTTCTAGGCTATTTCTACCCTATAAATTCTGAAATCACTTAACAAACGTATCATGGCATCGAATGGCATTAAGAGAGGGTTAAAATTTTGCATTTTTAGGGTTAAAGAAGCATGTTTCAAATCATGAAGCAAAATTTGGAAGGAAACAAAAAACCATGCAATTTATGTGAATAAGTGTAGAAAATATTGATAAAACCCCCCAAATTCTACACGTGATAAACCCTAAAATTAGGGTTTATTAATCAGGCATATAGAAGTGTTGTTGGATTTGAGTGCATAAAAGGAATGAAAGATGGAATTACAAGGTTGATTATAAGCAGTGATAAGAACATGGTTAAGGCTTGGAGGTGCTTAGTCCTTCTGGATTAACTCTGGTCTTACTGTCTTCTTTAATTGTGAATGATTTCTTCTATGGCAGGCTGTATGTGATTGAGGCTGGTTTGAGCAGCCGCCAATACTCTTCCAGATCTGAAACCCAGGGTTACTGTGGATCCATTCTGATTGAGGGTGAAGCTCCTGCAGTCCATTCTCCTTAATGATCTTACTCAAAATGCCAAAGACAAGGTCGAATCTTCTGGATCAGAGAATGTTGCGCCTTTGGATTCTAACCTCTTCCACAGAGACCCTAATCTCCCCATACTTCGGCAAAACTGGTGTCTCGAGAAGTCCCCAACAAAGTCATGGATTAGCCGTCTAAGAGATGTATAATCAAGCTGGTAGTTCGATGCTTTCCAGTCACGTATTCACACGAACCCAAGAAAAACATAGGTGGTTGTTAGGCACGCGTTCTTAATATGAGGAACGGAGATGATTGTCATGGGTCATTCTATTCATCAAGTTGAAGAACGAATATACATCTTAGAATTGAATCAAACACGGATTGAAGAGAAACAGTAATACTTTTTTTAATTCATAGAACTCAGCAGGGCTCCTCCCCTCAACCTAGGAGGTTTAGAAACTCATACTGATAGGAAACACAATGTGTAAAACGAAATATGGCAGATCCCCTGATGAGCAGAAAATTTATACGTTTTTCGGCATTATTTTTAGGTAGTTCTTAGTATGTTTTAGTTACTTTTTATTATATTTTTATTAGTTTTTATGCAAAAATCACATTTCTGGACTTTACTATGAGTTTATGTATTTTTCTATAATTTCAGGTATTTTCTGGCTAACATTGAGGGACCTGAGCAAAAGTCTGATTCAGAGGCTGAGAAAGGATGGCAGATGCTGTTGGATTCTGACCCTCCTACACTCAAAGTAGATTTTCTAGAGCTAAGGAAGCCCAATTGATGTGCAGTCAATTGCGTTGGAAAGTAGACATCTTGGGCGTTCCAGCAATGTATAATAGTCCATACTTTGCCCGAGATTTGATGGCCCAAACTGGCATTTAAACGCCAGCCAGAGACCCTTTTCTGGCGTAAAATGCCGGAACTGGCACCAGAACTGGAGTTAAACGCCCAAACGGGCATCCAAGCTGGTGTTTAACTCTAGAAAATGCCTATGCACGTATAAAGCTCTATGCTCAGCCCAAGCACACACCAAATGGGCCCCGGAAGTGGATTTCTGCACTATCTGCACTTAGTTACTTATTTTCTGTAATCCTTAGTAACTAGTTTAGTATAAATACTAGTCTTTCCTATTGTTTTAGGAATCTTTGGACTTTGAGGCTTATGCCATTTTTCACATTTGGGAGGCTGGCCATTCGGCCATGCCTAGACCTTTTTCTCTTATGTATTTTCCATCGGTGGAGTTTCTACACCTCATAGATTAAGGTGCGGAGCTCTGCTATTCTTCATGAATTAATGCAAGTACTATTGTTTCTCTTTCAATTCATGCTTAATTCTTCTCCAAGATATACTCTCGTACTTAATTAAGTTAAGTTAGAATGAAGCGGTGACCCGTGACAATCACCCACTATCTTCGTTACTCGCTTAGCCAATATCCGCGTGCCTGACAACCACAAGCGGTCTACATGATGTTCAACATAGTCATTGGACGACAGCCAAGTATAGTCTCTTGGGTCTCTGATCCACGAATTTGACTTGCCTCTCCTGACAACAAAGCATTCGAATCCATGAGATTAGAACCTTCGTGGTAGAGGCTAGAACCAATTGGCAGCATTCCTGAGATCCGGAAAGTCTAAACCTTGTCTGTGGTATTCCGAGTAGGATCTGGGATGGCATAACTGTGACGAGCTTCAAACTCACGAATGTTGGACGCAGTGATAGTGTGCAAAAGGATAGAGAGATCCTATTCCGACAAAAGTGAGAACCGACAGATAATTAGCCGTGCGGTAGCTGTGCTTGGTATTTTTCATCTGAGACGAGAAATCTGACAGTTGATTAGCCGTACAGAAACTGTACCTGGACCATTTACACTGAGAGGATGGATGGTAGCCATTGACAACGGTGATCCACCAACATACAGCTTGCCATGGAAGGGAGCACGCATGATCGGATGAAGACAATAGGAAAGCAGAGGTTCAGAAGCAACAAAGCATCTCCAAACGCTTATCTGAAATTCCCACCAATGAATTATATAAGTATCTTTATTTTAATTTACGTTTTATTTATCTTTATTTATCTTTATTTATCTATTCCGACAAAAGTGAGAACCGACAGATAATTAGCCGTGCGGTAGCTGTGCTTGGTATTTTTCATCTGAGACGAGAAATCTGACAGTTGATTAGCCGTACAGAAACTGTACCTGGACCATTTACACTGAGAGGACGGATGGTAGCCATTGACAACGGTGATCCACCAACATACAGCTTGCCATGGAAGGGAGCACGCATGATTGGATGAAGACAATAGGAAAGCAGAGGTTCAGAAGCAACAAAGCATCTCCAAACGCTTATCTAAAATTCCAACCAACAAACAGCTTGCCATGGAAGGGAGCACGCATGATTGGATGAAGACAATAGGAAAGCAGAGGCTCAGAAGCAACAAAGCATCTCCAAACTCTTATCTGAAATTCCCACCAATGAATTACATAAGTATCTTTATTTTAATTTACGTTTTATTTATCTTTCAATTATCAACACTCATAACCAATTGAATCCGCCTGACTAAGATTTACAGGATGACCATAGCTTGCTTCAAGGCGGCAATCTCCGTGGGATCGACCCTTACTCACGTAAGGTATTACTTGGATGACCCAGTGCACTTGCTGGTTGGTTGTACTGGAGTTGTGAAAAGTGTGATCACAATTCCATGCACCAAGTTTTTGGCGCCGTTGCCGGGGATTGTTCGAGTTTGAACAACTGACGGTTCATCTTGTTGCTTAGATTGGGTAATTTTATTTTATGTTTAAGCTTTTTATTTTTATTTTCGAAAAAAAATTAGTTTTCGAAAAATTCATAAAAAATTTTTAAGAATGAATTCCACCTTAGAGCTTCATGATGATATCTTGAAGCCTGGCTGGCTATTAAGCCATGTCTAATCTTTTGGACTGAGGTTTCCACTTATAATTGCAGGAGCCTTTGGATTCTTATTTATTGGATTGTTGTATGTAATGTTATGCTAAAGCTTGGCTGGCCATGTGGCCATGTCTAATTCTTTTGGACCGAAGCTTTAGACTAACATTGCATGAATCCTGGAATTTTAATTAAAAATTTTGAATTTCTTTATTTTCTTTTTCCAAAATAATTTTTCGAAAAATATACAAAAAAAAATTAATAAAATCACAAAACCAAAAATATTTTGTGTTTCTTGTTTGAGTCTAGTATCAAATTTTAAGTTTGGTGTCAACTGTATGTTTTTAATTTTTCTTAGATTTTCAAAAATTCATGCATTGTGTTCTTCTTTGATCTTCAAGTTGTTCTTGATGATTTTCCTTGTTTGATCTTTGATTTTTCTTGTTTTGTGTCTTTTCTTTTTTTTCATATGCATTTTCAAATTGTTAGTGTCCCTAGTACAAAAGTTCATATGTTTGGTGTCTTGCATGTCTTTCTTTTCTTAAAAATTTTCAAAAATATGTTCTTGATGTTCATCATGATCTTCAAAGTGTTCTTGATGTTAATCTTGACATTCAAAGTGTTCTTGCATGCATTATTTCTTTTGATCTTAAATTTTTATGTTTTGTTTCATTTTGTTATTTTTCTCTCTCCTCATTAAAAATTCAAAAGTAAAAAAATATATCTTTTCCATATTCTTCTCATAATTTTTGAAATTTTGAGTTGACTTGGTCAAAAATTTTTAAAATTTAGTTGTTTCTTGTTAGTCAAGTAAAAAATTTTAATTTAAAAACTTTATCTTTTCAAATCCTTTTCATTTTTCTTTTAATGTTTTCGAAAATTTTAAAACTAATTTTTCAAAATCTTTTTCTTAATTTTATTTCATACTTTCGAAAATCCTTGCTAACAATTAATGTTTTGATTCAAAAATTTCAAGTTTGTTACTTTCTTGTTAAGAAAGGTTCAATCTCTAGATTCTAGAATCATATCTTTTAGTTTCTTGTTAGTCAAGTCATCAACTTTAATTTTAAAAATCAAATCTTTTTAATTTCTTTTTCAACTCTTTTTCAAAATAAATTTCAATCATATCTTTTTAAAATTTTAATTTCAAAATATTTTTCTAACTTCTTATCTTTTCGAAATTTATTTTCAAATCTTTTTCAACTAACTACTTGACTTGTTTGTTTTAATTTTAAAAAGTTTACTATTTCTTATCTTTTTTAAAATAACCTAACTACTTTTCCACTTATAATTTTTGAAAATCACTAACCACCTTTTCAAAATTCTTTTTAATTAACTAAATCTAATTTTATTTTATTTCTTTTAATATTTTCGAAACTAACTTAATTAATTAAATAAAAATAAAAATGTTTTTCTTTTCCTTCTTTTTAAAATTTGAATACTCTCTCTCTCTCATCTCTTTCTATTTATTTATTTAATTACTAACACTTCTCTTCTACTCATAATTCGAACCCTTCTCTCTTCTCTCTGTTCGAATTACTTATCTCCTCTCTCTTCTCATTCTTCTATTCTTCTATTCTTATACTCACATAAAAGAATCTCTATACTGTGGCATAGAGGATTCCACTATTCTCTTTGTTCTCTTCTTTTTCATATGAGCAGGAACAAGGAAAAGGACATTCTTGTTGAAGCTGATCCTGAACCTGAAAGGACTCTGAAGAGGAAGCTAAGAGAAGCTAAAGCACAACACTCTGGAGAGGACCTTACAGAAAATTTTGAAAAAGAAGCAGACATGGCATCCGAACCCAACAACAATGGTGGAGATGCAAGGAAGATGCTTGGTGACTGTACTGCACCAACTTCTAACTTCTATGGAAGAAGCATCTCAATTCCTTCAATTGGAGCAAACAACTTTGAGCTTAAGCCTCAATTAGTTTCTCTAATGTAGCAAAATTGCAAGTTTCATGGACTTCCATTGGAAGATCCTCATCAGTTCTTAGCTGAATTCTTGTAAATCTGTGACACTGTTAAGACCAATGGGATTAATCCCGAAGTCTACAGACTTCTGTTTTTCCCCTTTGCTATAAGAGACAGAGCTAGGATATGATTGGACTTACAACCTAAAGAAAACCTGAACTCTTGGAAAAAGTTGGTCAATGCTTTCTTGGCCAAATTCTTTCCACCTCAAAAGATGAGCAAGCTTAGAGTGGAAGTCCAAACCTTCAGACAGAAAGAAGGTGACTCCCTCTATGAAGCTTGGGAAAGATACAAGCAATTGATCAGAAGGTGTCCTTCTGACATGCTTTCAGAATGGAGCATCTTATGTATATTCTATGATGGTCTATCTGAATTGTCCAAGATGACATTGGACCACTCTGCTGGTGGATCTCTTCATCTGAAGAAAACACTTGCAAAAGCCCAGAAACTCATTAAAATGGTTGCAAATAACCAGTTCATGTATACTTCAGAAAGAAATCCTGTGAATAATGGGATGACTCAGAAGAAAGGAGTTCTTGAGATTGATACTTTGAATGCCATATTGGCTCAGAATAAAATATTGACTTCGCAAATCAATATGATTTCTCAGAATCTGACTGGAATGCAAGCTGCATCTGGCAGTATGAAAGAAGCTTCCTCTGAAGGAGAAGCTTATGACCTTGAGAATCCTGCACTGGAAGAGGTGAATTAAATGGGAGAAACCTATGGAAACACCTATAATCCTTCATGGAGAAATCATCCAAATTTCTCATGGAAGGATCAACAGAAGCCTCAACAAGGCTTCAATAATAATAATGATGGGAGAAATAGGTTTGGCAATAGCAAGCCTTTTCCATCATCTTCTCAGCAAAAGACAGAGAATTCTAAGCAGAGCCTCTTGATAAACCCCGATTTCGTGATTTATCTTGTGCTTATTTTAGGGGATTTTATCACCTTTTCCCACATTTATTCAATGAAATAGCATGATTTTGTAATTCTCCCTTGAATTGTGCTTAAGTGTAAAAACATGCTTTTTAGGCCCTTAAATTGGGGATTTTAATCCACTTTAATTCCATTCGATGCCTTGATGTGTTTTTTGAGTGATTTCAGGTTCATAAGTCAAGTATTGGATGGAAGAAGTGAGGAGAAAAGCATGCAAAGTGGGAGAACTCATGAAGAAATGAAGGAACCGTAAAGCTGTCAAGCCTGACCTCTTCGCACTCAATCGACCATAACTTGAGCTACAGAGGTCCAAATGAGGCGGTTACAATTGCGTTGGAAAGCTAACATCCGGGGCTTCGAAATGATATAAATTTTGCCATATGTTGCTTTGCGCTCAGGGGCGCGCATGCGCCATGTACGCGTGCGCGCCGATTCTGCCCGTGGGTCCACTTAAATGAAATCGCCCCCAGCGATTTGTAGCTAATTTCTAATGCTATTGAACCCAAGGATTGAAGGGGGAATGAAAGGAAGTAGTCATAGTTTAGTTTTCATCATGTTTTAGGGTAGAATTCTAGAGAGAGAGGCTCTCTCCTCTCTCTAGATTTTAGGGTAGTTTAGGTTTAATTTTCTTAAATCCAACTTTTAATTCTTGTTTTAATTTAGTTTCTCCTTTTAATTTCTTGTTGCTACTACTCTATTCTTCTTAGTTCTCTTGTCAATTTTACTTTTATGTCTCTTTTTATGATCATGAGCCCTTTGTTGGATTTGGATCTTTTCTTTAATGAAATTTAATGTTTGATGTTCTTTTATTGATGATTTGAGTTGTTGATTTACTTTTCTTACAATTGATAGTTGGTATATTTATTATTCTTGCACTTTTACTATGCTTTCCTTTATTACCCACCAAATGTTTGACAAAATGCTTGGTTGGGCTTTAGAGTAGATTTTGAGCATTCTTGGCTTGGAAAGAGTAATTGGGAAATCTTGAGTCATGAAAACCCAACTTATGTTGGTGATCTAGAGTTGTTAGCTAATATTGTTTCCATTGACGCTAATCTTTTGCTAATTTAATTAGTAAGTTGATTAGGACTTTTGGATTGAGATTAGCTAGTCTTATTAGACTTTCTCTCATGGAGGATAATATGATACCTTCTTCCAATGTTGGAGATGACGTAATAAGATAAATTCTTATTATTATTGTGGTATGATTGATTAGTCTTGTTTGACTTTCTCCCTATTTGTTGGAGTTGACTAAATAAGATGAATTAATCATTGCATGACTAGGATAGAAAGCCTATGATCTCAACACTTGTCATGAATGTCTCTCTTTATTACTTGCTTTCTTTAGTTACTTTTTTGAATTACTTTTCTTGCCTAATTATCAACTAAACCCCCCTTTACCCCTTCATAGCCAATAATCATTCACTTCATTGCAATTCTTTGTGAGACGACCCGGAGTCTAAATACTTTGGTTAATTTTCATTTGGGGTTTTCTATTTGTGAAAACCATAAATTTAATTTGATGCGAGAGTTATTTGTTGGTTTGGAGCTATGCTTACAACGAAATTCTTATTTCTACAAGAGAAAATCTAGACCGACAACGATTCTCGCCATCAAATTAATGGCGCCGTTGCCGGGGAGTTGCAATGGTGTTATGTTATTGGCTATTGTAAATATGTTAATATGCTTCTTTGCTAGTTTTTGCTTGTTTTAGGAGTTAGCTTTTATTAGTTCTTACTAGATTTGTTTTTTTATTTTCTCTTGCTATTATGAATTCTCATCCTCACTTTGGCTATGAGTTTGGCTCAAATTATGTTGTAGGAAATGGAAGCTACAATGAGGATGTGCATCAAGGATGGAACAATCAAAGATGGGAGGAGCCTCAAGTGATTGATCAACCATATTGGCAACAACCACCCCCGGATTCTTATGGGTATAACTCTCATCCTAATGCATATCAATCTAATGGATGTGGTGACCCTTATTATGATTGTCAACAACTACCACCACACGCCTATGAACCACCCCCTCAACATGACTTTGAACCACCTTACTCACAAGCCCCATACCACCAAACACCCCCATATGACCCTAATCCTTATCCACCATATCAACCACCTTATGAACCATATGAACCACACATGGAACCACCACAATTCCAACACAACTACTCTCAAGAACCACCTCACTATACACCTTCACACCCTTACCAAGGTGAACTAACTTCCAATCATGAAACCTTCCTCCCAAGCAATGAACCTTCTCTTCCACCATCACCTCCCGATGAAGCCCCCATGCATGAATTAAGAGATCTTGAATCTCATATCTTAAGGTGACAAGAGGAGAATGAAAAGAAGTTTAAAGAGTTAGCAATATGGCCTCCTCCCAACTAAGCCTAAGCGACCAAGGCACTCCCATTGATGAATGTGGAGAAGAAACCAAGGAGCATAGTGAGGGAGTGAGTTTAGAGCTTCAAGATGAAGAAGAGGAGTTGAAGAAAGAATTGCCACCAGGGGAGGAAGATGAGACAATTGAGCCGGAAGGAGTGGTTGAAGACCTAGGAGATGTTGGAAGTCCATGGGAATGTATCATTATAGAGCCCTCTTTCAAGAAGCTTGATATTGATGTTGAGGAGGGTGTACAACCTCCAAGGCATATCATGGTAGAAAAATTTGAAGAGGTTGATCAAGAGATGGATTCAATCATTGAGAAGTTCCTATCTACAATTGAATCCTCTCCCATTGGGCTTGAAATTGAGATCAAAGAAGAAGATGCACAACCTCCCATGCCCTTGGTAAGCAATGAAGAAGAGATTGAATTGGAAGAGAGCTACCAAGAGGAAGAGGTTGAATTAGAAGAAGCTTGTGAAGAGGTGGAGGTAGTCAAAGAAGAGCACAAGGGAGTGGAACTTGCAAGATCATTAGGACCACCCCTTCCTAAGTCACCATCCAATACAACATTCAAGTGGGTAAAATTCTTATCCCTAAGATTTAATTTCTCACTTGAATATGGTTTGCTTGAGACGGATGGGCAACTTAGAGCTCCTTGTGGAGTCAAGAGTAGGAGAGAGTTGTATAGTGGTTGGACACATCACTCTAAGTTCATGATGGTTACATGCTCAAAGTTGAATGGCAATGGTTGGTGTAAAACCAAATTGCATAGGTCTAGGAGAATGTTTGGATGCTTAATTGAGAATTCTAAGGTCATGCCACCCAATTTGAATCATGATGATCAATTTGAAGATGGGTGTCAAAACAAAGTGTGGGATCCCGGATCGCACAAGGAGAATCAAATTTGGGAGTCCATGGTTTGTGTGGAACTCCATCAACGCTTGGAGTTATCATCTTTGAAGACTAAAGCTTATTGGAGATTCAAGCATTGGTGGATGTTCAAGGATAACTTCAAGCACAAGTCACCTTAAGAGGAGCTCCCCATAAGTCCAACTTAAGGACAATAAACAAAAGTGCTAGGTGGGAGACACCCCACCATGGTAAATTCTTTTCATTTTTTTCTTTTGTATATATTGGTAATTAGTTTAATTTCATGTTTTGTTGAGTTTGTTGAGTATAACTGGTAGTTCAGTAGGCTAAATAACGTTTTATGGTGTTTGGGTAGCTGTTTGGAGGTTTGGAATGCTTGATTTGGTGCAAGAACTTGGAAAAATTTTGAAAAATAAAGTACCAACCCGCGCGTGCACGCACCTGGTGCGTACGCGCGCCTCAAGCATTTTCGACCATCCACGCGGACGCGCCATGTACGCGTCCGCGTGGATCTAAAAATTTCACCCCTCCATACATTGACCCGAGAGTTGCGCCTACACTGCGCCAACACCATGCCTGAAGCACAAACCATCCGCGCGTGCGCGCACCTGGCGTGTACGCGCCCTTCAAGCTAATTGGGCAATGCGCGCGCATGCACGCTGTGTGCGTGCGCGCCGATAGCGTCACCTGCCCTCCTGGTACATGTTCCAGAGAGTTGGGCCAATTTTGTGCCTATTCATGCCCGCGACTGACGCGCAAGCGCACTTCACACGTCCGCACGGATCGCCACCTCCATCAGGCACGCGCCCGCGCACTGTGCGCGTCCACGTCGCACAAAAAAAATTCTTTTCTTCCATTTTCTTTTATTGCATTTGCCTATTTCCATTCATTGCATTTTAATTTTATTTTTATAGCTTATTCTTATTTTCTTTTCTAAGTTTCTTATTTTAATAATGGTGTTGAATTCTCTTACTCAATTATTGAGAATTTCTTGGTTAATTTTGGTGCTTCTTGACTTGTTTGATATTGATGGGTAATGAAATTTCTAATTCAATGATCAACCTTTGATGATCCTTGTACCCTTTGTGCATTGATATGAGCTTACATGTCTTTCATGACCCACTCTTTCTTATTTGAGCTTGATGCAACATGCTCTTCATGTCATTTGCCTATGCTTTGACTTTATTCTTGCATCAAGTATTAATTGATATGCTCTTTGCCTATATTGCTCTCTCACTTACATGCATAGCTAACATGTAGTGAGGACCCTATTCTTATTTGGCATTAGCCCCCGCCTATGTTCTAATTTCTTTCATATCTTTGTTGTAGGCTTAATTTTCTTTCTTTTTCTTTCCTTTTAGGTTGGCCACCAAGAAGGAAAGGATTGGAAGGGCTTCTAAATAGGGCAACAAACAAGCTCATTCGCACAATCTTTTGAAGGAGCTCATCAATTGTAGCAACCCATCCACCTTCCTCTTCTTTGCATGCACCGAGGACGGTGCAAATTTCTAAGTGTTGGGAGGTCGTCCGACCGACCTCCATGGGTAACAATTTCTTTCTTTCAACACCAATTCTTGATTTTCTTTGTTAGTTAGTTGTTGCATTGCATGATAGGTTGCATGATAGCTATAATTTGTATATATTCTATCACTTCTTTTTATGTTAGGACTACTTGGTTAGGGTGATGATTTCTTTTCCAAGAAACTGTTTTTAGGGCACCCTACCAATTTGAAAAAAATTTTTGTGACGAACTTGCTTGAAGAATTTATTTTGGAACATGGTTTTTGAGCTAAGAACACAAGCATGTGAGTTTTAAGCCCAATTGTGTGGTTACATCATATAACCACTTATTTTCATTCTTGTGTGCATTATTCTCTTCCTATGATTGTAATCTTTGATTTGTTTGATTCTATATGTCCATTATTCCATGTATATATGCATTTATATGATTGAGGCCATCATTTCATTTAGCTCACTTACCCAAATAGCCTACCTTTCATCAACCATTGTTAGCCACTTTTGAGCCTATTTAATCCCTTTTGTTCTTAATTGTAGCACATCACTACCCATAAGCGAAAAATAATAAATGTCCTTAATTTGGATCTTTGATTAGCTTAGGCTAGTGAAGGTGTGTATCATTTGGGTATGGGAAACTTGGGACATTGGTTGAGAGAAAAAAATGTGTTTTTATATTTTGTTGAAGATTTTTGGGAATTGGGTGCATACTCATGTATTAAATATGTAAAACCATATGCATTGATACATTTGTATATACTTTAGAAAAAAAATGTAGAAAAAAAAAATATATATATATATAATTTATAGAAAAAGAAAAAGAAAAATATATAGAAAAAGAATACAATAAAAAGGGGACAAAAATGCCCCAAAGTAAAGTTCAATAAAAATCAATGCATATGGAATGTGAATTAAAGAGAATGCATGAGTATGTGAAAAGTGGGAATCATGGGTAGCTAGGTTGTGTATTAGAATTGTATAGGTTGTTACATGTGTTTGGTGAGAGCTTAGGTTAATCAAAGATACAAATTTCAAGCTCACTTGACCATATGCATCCCTACCTTGACCCTAGCCCCATTACAACCTATGAATGTATGCATGCATTGAATAATTGTTGATTGTTAGATGAAAAACAAATCATAGAAAGCATGATTAGAAGAGAATTGAGTGATCGACCCTATACACTAGAGCGACTAGAGCGGATACACTTTCGGTGAGGGTTCGATGCTCAATTCCTTGTTCTCGGCTTTCATGAGCTTTTCTTCTTGCAAGTCTATTTGTGCTTCATTTTGATATTCAAATTGGTAGAGTTGTGAGTCGTCATATGACCTTTACCCTACTTGCTTATATATATTCTTGGAGATTGATTTGCTTTTGACCAAGTAGATAGAGTCATATTGCATTTAGTAGCATTTATATAGATAGGTGCATATAGTTTATTTGCATTGAATAAATGTTCATAACCCTTTTCTTGTCCTTCTTTATTATTAGCATGAGGACATGCTTGGTTTAAGTGTGGGGAGATTTGATAAACCCCGATTTCATGATTTATCTTGTGCTTATTTTAGGGGATTTTATCACCTTTTCCCACATTTATTTAATGAAATAGCATGGTTTTGTAATTCTCCCTTGAATTGTGCTTAAGTGTAAAAACATACTTTTTAGGCCCTTAAATTGGTGATTTTAATCCACTTTAATTCCATTCGATGCCTTGATGTATTTTTTGAGTGATTTCAGGTTCATAAGTCAATTATTGGATGGAAGAAGTGAGGAGAAAAGCATGCAAAGTGGGAGAACTCATGAAGAAATGAAGGAACCGTAAAGCTGTCAAGCCTGACCTCTTCGCACTCAATCGACCATAACTTGAACTACAGAGGTCTAAATGAGGCAAATCTAGTTGTGTTGGAAAGCTAACATCCGGGGCTTCAAAATGATATAAATTTTTCCATATGTTGCTCGCGCTCAGGGGCGCGCACGTGCCATGTACGCGTGCGCGCCGATTCTGCCCGTGGGTCCACTTTAATGAAATCGCCCCCAGCTATTTGTAGCTCATTTTGGGCCCAATCCAACTCATTTCTGATGCTATTGAACCCAAGGATTGAAGGGGAAATGAAAAGAAGTAGTCATAGTTTAGTTTTCATCAAGTTTTAAGGTAGAATTCTAGAGAGAGAGGCTCTCTCCTCTCTCTAGATTTTAGGGTAGTTTAGGTTTAATTTTCTTAAATCCAAATTTTAATTCTTGTTTTAATTTAGTTTCTCCTTTTAATTTCTTGTTGCTACTACTCTATTCTTCTTAGTTCCTTGTCAATTTTACTTTTATGTCTCTTTTTATGTTCATGAGCCCTTTGTTGGATTTGGATCTTTTCTTTAATGAAATTTAATGTTTGATGTTCTTTTATTGATGATTTGAGTTGTTGATTTACTTTTCTTACAATTGATAGTTGGTAGATTTATTATTCTTGCACTTTTACTATGCTTTCCTTTATTACCCACCAAGTGTTTGACAAAATGCTTGGTTGGGCTTTAGAATAAATTTTGAGCATTCTTGGCTTGGAAAGAGTAATTAGACAATCTTGAGTCATGAAAACCCAACTTATGTTGGTGATCTAGAGTTGTTAGCTAATATTGTTTCCATTGACGCTAATCTTTTGCTAATTTAATTAGTAAGTTGATTAGGACTTTTGGATTGAGATTAGCTAGTCTTATTAGACTTTCTCTCATGGAAGATAATATGATACCTTCTTCCAATGTTGGAGATGACGTAATAAGATAAATTCTTGTTATTATTGTGGTATGATTGATTAGTCTTGTTTGACTTTCTCCCTATTTGTTGGAGTTGACTAAATAAGATGAATTAATCATTGCATGACTAGGATAGAAAGCATATGATCTCAACACTTGCCATGAATGTCTCTCTTTATTCCTTGCTTTCTTTAGTTACTTGTTTGAATTACTTTTCTTGCCATTTATTTTCTTGCCCAATTATCAACCAAACCCCCCTTTACCCCTTCATAGCCAATAATCATTCACTTCATTGTAATTCCTTGTGAGACGACCCGAAGTCGAAATACTTCAGTTAATTTTCATTTGGGGTTTGTTATTTATGAAAACCATAAATTTAATTTGATGCGAGAGTTGTTTGTTGGTTTGGAGCTATGCTTACAACGAAGTTCTTATTTCTACAAGAGAAAATCTAGACTGACGACGATTCTCGCCATCACCTCTCTGACTTAGTAACCATAGTCTCTGATCTATCTAAGACCAATCTCAGTTTCATGACTGAAACAAGGTCCTCCATCAGAAACTTAGAGGCACAAGTGGGTCAGCTGAGTAAAAGAGTTACTAAAACTTCTCCTAGTACTCTCCCAAGAAATACAGAAGAGAATCCAAAGAGAGAGTGCAAGGCCATCAATATATCCAAAGTGGCCGAACCTATAGAGGAGGAAGAGACAGTGATTTCCAGTGAGGAAGACCTCAATAGACGTCCACTAACCACTAAGGAGTTCCCTAATGAGGAACCAAAGGAATCTGAGTCTCATACAGAGACCATAGAGATTCAACTGAACTTACTGTTGCCATTCATGAATTCTGATGAGTATTCTTCCTCTAAAGAGGATGAAGATATTGTTGAAGAGCAAGTTGCTCGGTATCTAGGAGCAATCATGAAGCTAAATGCGAAGTTATTTGGTAATGAGACTAGGGAGGATGAACCTCTGATAAACCCCATATTTAGGGTTTATCTTGTATTGATTTTAGGGGGATTTTATTACCTTTTACCCATATTTATTCAATGAAATAGCATGGTTTCATGATTGTCTCCTAGTTTGTGCTTAAGAGTGAAAACATGCTTTTTAGGCCCTTAATTGTTTAATCTTAATTCACCTTGATTCCATTAGATGCCTTGATATGTTTGTCAAGTGATTTCAGGTTTAGAAGGCAAAGATTGGATCAAGGGAATGAAGGAAAAGCATGTAAAAATGGAGCACTCATGAAGAAATGAAGGAATCGCAAAAGCTGTCAAGCCGACCTCTTCGCACTTAATCGACCATAACTTGAGCTACAGAGGTCCAAATGACGCGGTTCCAGTTGGGTTGGAAATCTAACATCTGGGGCTTCAAAATGATATAAGATTTTCCATAGTTGCATCGCGGACAGGGGTGCGCACGTGCACTGTACGCGTATGTGCTAATTTGCACATGATTCAATAAATGCAAATTCGTGGCCAGCGAATTCTAAGGCATTTTGGGCCCAATCCAACTCATTTCTAATGCTATTTAACCCAAGGATTGAAGAGGGATGAGGCATCTAGTCATTAGTTTAGTTTTATTTTAGTTTTATCATGCTTTAGTTAGTTTCTAGAGAGAGAAGCTCTCTCTTCTCTCTAGAATTAGGAGTAGGTTAGATCTAGATTAGAAATTGTTAGATCTAGGTTAATTTCATGCTTTGATTTAATTTTCCTTTATCAACTCTTCTTCTTCTACATCTCTTCTCCATCTCTTCTCTCTAGTTTAGCATTTAATTCTTGTAATTCTCTACTTTTATGTTGATGCACTTTTGTTCTTCCATTTTCTTTTAATGCAATTTATGATTCATGTTCCTTTATTGTTGATTTGCTTTATTGTTATTTAATTCCTTGCAATTGAGTAGTGTAGATTTACATTCCTTGCAATTTTACTATGCTTTCCTTTTATTCCTTCCAAGTGTTTGATAAAATGCTTGGCTGGATTTTAGAGTAGAATTTTATGCTCTTGGATTGGGAAGGTAAATTAGGAACTCTTGAGTTACTAATGTCCAAGTGATTGACGATTGGGAGCCATTAACTCTAGATCTCACTAATTGATTTGGTGGAGAACTAGGACTTATGGACTTGGATTGACATAGCTCACTTGACTTTCGTCTACTATTAGTTAGGGGTTAACTTATTGGGGTTAGTCCTTGCCAATTCTCATGTTGTGGTTAGTGATTAGGATAGAGATCCTTAACCACCAACCCTTGCCAAGACCTCTTTATTTGTTAGTTTATTTTCATTTTCATTTACTTTTCATGCCTCTTATCAAAAACGCCAAATATAACTCATAACCAATAACAAGACACTTTGTTGAAATTCCTAGGGAGAACGACCCGAGGTTTAAATACTTCAGTTTATAAATTTTAGGGGTTTGTTTTAGTGACAAACAAATTTTTGTATGAAAGGATTATTGCTGGTTTAGAAACTATACTTGCAACAAGGATTCATTTGTGAATTCTAGACCACATAAAAGTCCTATTCATCAATGACTCAGGAAGACCATCATCAATCCTGCTTGGAAGACCATTCCTGAAAACTTCGAAGTTCAAGCTGGATGCATTCTCGGGAACTTACTCCTTTGAGATAGATGGCAGAACAGTGAGTTTCAGTTTAAATGAAGCTATGAAACACCCTCCGAAAGATCATTCTATCTTTCAGTGCGACATCATTGATGAAACTGTAGCTGAAGTTTACCAAGAATAAGTATAAGAGAAGCACACGGAGCAAGGTCCAAGTGTGGGGACACCCTCTGATCATAATGAAGACACTTTACCATTATCACCAGCCCCGGATGATCCAGAGCCTAGCCAAGAGTAAAAATTGGAATTGAATCCCCTTCCTCCACACCTCAAGTATGCTTACCTTGAGGATAATCAGAAGTTCCCAGTTATCATTGCAAGGGAACTCACTTCACAACAAGAGGAGCAACTGCTCGGTGTACTGAGAAAGCATAAGAAAGCAATTGGATGGAGCTTGGCGGATATAGTAGGCATCAACCCTCAAGTTTGTGAGCACAAAATATATTTAGAAGAGGAATCAAAACCCGTCCGTCAACCCCAAAGAAGATTGAATCCCACCATCTTAGAAGTTGTCAAGAAAGAAGTGACTAGGCTACTTGAAGCAGATATCATTTACCCCATCTCAGACAGTGAATGGGTCAGTCCAGTGCAAGTGGTGCCCAAGAAGTCTGGAGTCACAACAGTAAAGAATGAACATGGAGAGCTCCTGACAACTAGAGTGCAGAATTCATGGAGGGTTTGCATTGACTATAGGCGTCTCAACCAAGCTACTCGCAAGGATCACTACCCCTTGCCATTTATTGATCATATGCTTGATTGCCTGTCAGGTAAATCCCATTACTGCTTTTTAAAAGGTTATACAGGCTATTTTTAAATTCATATAGCTCCTGAAGATCAGGAGAAGACTACTTTTACATGTCCCTGTGGATCGTATACATACAAAAGGATGCCTTTTGGCTTATGTAATGCACCGGCTACTTTCCAAAGATGCATGATGAGTGTCTTTTCAGATCTTATTGAGAACTGTATGGAAGTATTTATGGATGATTTTAGCATATATGGCGATTCGTTTAACCTTTGCTTGGATAGTTTAGTTAGAGTATTAGACAAGTGTGTTAGTTCAAACCTTGTATTGAATTTTGAAAAATGTCACTTTATGGTAAAACAAGGGATTGTTCTAGGACATGTTGTTTCTCATACGGATATTTCTGTAGATCTAGCAAAAGTGGATGTCATTTCTAGTTTACCTTACCCCTCCTCTGTGAGGGAAGTCCGTTCGTTCCTTGGCCATTGGTGCACAAATTGTGAATCACACTTTTCACAACTCGTACCACTGACCAGCAAGTGCACTGGGTCGTCCAAGTAATACCTCACGTGAGTAAGGGTCGAATCCCACGGAGATTGTTGGTTTGAAGCAATCTATGGTTATCTTGTAAATCTTAGTCAGGAAGTCAATTATGTTTATCAATTGAGTTGCGAATAAACAAGAGAGCATGGATTAAAGGTTACTAATTATGCAGTAATGGAGAATATGTTGGAGTTTTGGAGATGCTTTGTCTTCTGAATCTCTGCTTTCCTCTGTCTTCTGATTCACGCACGCACGTCCTCCTATGGCAAGCTGTGTGTTGGTGGATCACCGTTGTCAATAGCTACCTTCCATCCTTCCAGTGAAAACTATGCTCACGTGCTCTGTCACAGCACGGCTAATCACCGGTTGGTTCTCGATCCGGTTGGAATAGGATTTACTATCCTTTTGCGTCTGTCACTAACACCCAACCTTCAGGAGTTTGAAGCTCGTCACAGTCATTCAATCCTTGAATCCTACTCGGAATACCACAGACAAGGTTTAGACTTTCCGGATTCTCATGAATGCCGCCATCAGTTCTAGCTTATACCATGGAGATTCTGATTAAGGAATCTAAGAGATACTCATTCAATTGTATATAGAACGGAGGTGGTTGTCAGGCACACGTTCATGATTTGAGGAAGGTGATGAGTGTCACAGATCATCCCCTCCATCACAGTTAAGCGCGAATGAACATCTTAGATAGGAACAAGCGTGTTTGAATGGAAAACAGAAATACTTGCATTAATTCATCGAGACACAACAGAGCTCCTCACCCACAACAATGGGGTTTAGAGACTCATGCCGTTAGAGAATACAAAGTTTTGATCTAAAATGTTATGAGATGCAAAATAAGTCTCTAAAAGTTGTTTAAATACTAAACTAGTAGCCTAGGTTTAAAAAAATGAGTAGACTATGATAGGTGATGCAGAGATCCACTTCTGGGCCCACTTGGTGTGTGCTGGGGCTGAGATTTAAGCAAGTCACGTGCAGAGGCCATTTGTGGAGTTGAACGCCAGTTTTTGTGCCAGTTTGGGCGTTCAACTCCAGCTTTTGATCCTTTTCTGGCGCTGGACGCCAGAATTGGGCAGAGAACTTGCGTTGAACGCCAGTTTACGTCGTCTATCCTTGTGCAAAGTATGGACTATCATATATTGCTGGAAAGCCCTGGATGTCTACGTTCCAACGCAATTAGAAGCATGCCATTTCGAGTTCTGTAGCTCCAGAAAATCCACTTTGAATACAGGGAGGTCAGAATCCAGCAGCATCAGCAGTCCTTTTTTAGCCTGAATCAGATTTTTGCTCAGCTCCTTCAATTTCAGCCAGAAAAATACCTGAAATTACAAAAAAATACACAACTCATAGTAAAGTCCAGAAATATAAATTTTTCCTAAAAACTAATGAAAATAGACTAAAAACTAACTAAAACATACTCAAAACTATATAAAATTAAACCCAAAAAGCGTATAAAATATCCGCTCATCACAACACCAAACTTAAACCGTTGCTTGTCCTCAAGCAACTAGACAAATAAAATAGAAGAATAATAGGTTGAGAAGCAATAATATCTCAGAGTTTTTGATTGAAGCTCAGATTCTAATTAGATGAGTGGGACTAGTAGCTTTTTGCTTCTGAACAGTTTTGGCATCTCACTTTATCCATTGAAGCTCAGAGTGATTGCCATCTATAGGAACTTAGAATTTAGATAGTGTTATTGATTCTCTTAGTTCAGTGTGATGATTCTTGAACACAGCTTCTTTATGAGTCTTGGCCGTGGCCCTAAGCACTTTGTTTTTCAGTATTACCACCGGATACATAAATGCCACAGACACATAATTGGGTGAACCTTTTTCAGATTGTGACTCAGCTTTGCTAAAGTCCCCAATTAGAGGTGTCCAGAGTTCTTAAGCACACTCTTCTTTTAGCTTTGGATCTTGATTTTAACCGCTCAGTCTCAAGTTTTCACTTGACACCTTCACGCCACAAGCACATGGTTAGGGACAGCTTGGTTTAGCCGCTTAGACCAGGATTTTATTCCTTTAGGCCCTCCTATCCACTGATGCTCAAAGCCTTGGGATCCCTTTTATTTGCCCTTGCCTTTTGGTTTTAAGGGTTATTGGCTTTTTCTGCTTGCTTTTTCTTTTTCTTTCTAATTTTTTTTTTCTGCAAGCTTTGTTCTTTGCTGCTTTTTCTTGCTTCAAGAATCATTTTTATGATTTTTCAGATTATCAATAACATGTCTCATGTTCATCATTCTTTCAAGAGCCAACATATTTAACAGTCTTAAACAAAAAATTCAAAAGACATATGCACTGTTCAAGCATTCATTCAGAAGACAGAAAGCATTGCCACCACATTTAACTAATTAGAATTTCTCTTATTAAAACTCGAAATTTTATTGCCTCTTATTCAAGAGATCTACTACTTTATTCATGTTTGCTGGTGATGAGAAAAATAAACTATAGCTTAATTGGAGATAAAATCAAAATAGATACTAATTACTACTATATGACTCCTAAGGTAAACTTTTATAAGGACACTGTCACAGAGTTAAGGCAGAAATTGGAAATTAACAACCTTTATTCTGGGGGCACGGGTGTTCCTCTGATCCTTGGGGTGCTTGGTCCTACAAGAGAAGACTTTTGGCGCTTCAATTCCCTTAAGTCATGCCCTTGCTCCTCTTGTTCTTTAAACATATAGGTCAGCATTTGACTGTGTTCCTTCTGTTCTTTTATTATTTGCTCCATAGCTTCCCGTATCTTGGTAACAGATGTCTCAAGGTACTCCCAATATTCAGATTGAGGGATCTCTGGGAGGAATTCCTGTGCTCTCTTCTTGATGGGATCATCCTGTGCTTGTTGTTTTTCCATTGATGCTTTGGTGATTGGCTTCTCAATTGAGATATACTCAGTTATTCTCATCTTCACTCCAACATCCTTGCAGAGCAGAGAAATCACATTTGGATAAGCCAACCTAGCCTCTTTAGAATTTTTGTTAGCAATTTTGTAGAGTTCAGCCGAAATCAGCTGATGAACCTCCACTTCCTTTCCCATCATGATGCAATGGATCATCACTGCTCTTTTAACTGTGACTTCAGAATGGTTGCTAGTAGGCAACAGAGAACGCCCAATGAAGTCTAGCCATCCTCTGGCGACTGGTTTGAGATCCTCCCTCTTGAGTTGATTTGGGACACCCTTTGTGTTGGTGGTCCACCTGGCTCCAGGGATACATATGTCCTCTAGAATCTTATCCAGGTCAATGTCTGCTCTCATCATCCTTCTGTTGAAGGAGTCTGGATCATCCTTTAGCTGAGGTAGCTTTAAGATCTCCCTGATCTTGTCAGGGGTGGTATGAACAATCTTTCCTCTGACCATGGTCCGAAATTCATAGAAGGTAGTTCCAGATAGTTTTTGCTTGTCAGTTTGCCACATATTAGCATAGAACTCCAGGACCATGTTCCTTTCCACTTTCATTTCAGGATTAGCTAGGACTTCCCAGTTCCTGATTCGAATTTGCTCCTGGATCTCCGGATATTCATCTTCTTTCAGATCGAATCTAACTTCCGGGATCACTGATCTCAGACCCATTACTTTAAGATAATGGTCTGAATGTTCTTTAGATAAGAACTTCCCTTGATTCTAAAGTGGTTTTGGAATGCTCTCTTTCTTGCCTCTTGGAGTGGGTTGTTTTCCTTTAGGAGCCATGATCTTAGTGATCTCGGATAAACACACCAAACTTAGAGGTTTGCTTGTCCTCAAGCAAAAGAAAAGAAAGGAGAGGGATAGAAGGAGAGCTAGGTGCAATTGTTGATGGAGGAGGAGGGAGGCCGAACCCAAATTTAAAGGGATGGGGGGGTGGGTTTTCGAAAAATTGGAAAAGATAAGATAAGTAGATTGAGTTGAAAAAGATAAGATAGAAGATATAGTTTAATTTTGAAGAGATATGATAGATTTTTGAAAAAGATAAATCTGAATTTTGAAAAAGATAATATGGAGATTTGAAAAAGATATGGATTAGTTGAAAAGATTTTAGAGTGAAAAAGATAGATTTGTTTTCAGAAAAGATTTGAAAAGAGTTGGATTGAATTTGGAAAGATGGATTTTTAGAAATTAAGGATTTTAGAAATCAGGGTTCTTGACATGTTCATGTAAAAATCATGTATTGAAGCATAAAATTTGAAATTAGAATGGAAATACGTGTGGAAAAATGAATTTGGCTCCTCCCTGCCTTCCTGGCGTTTGAACGCCCAAACGCTGCCTGTTTTGGGCGTTCAGCGCCCAAATGCTGCTCTCCTGGGCGTTCAACGCCCAGCTGCTGCCTTTACTGGCGTTCAACGCCCAGTGGGTGCCCATTTCTGGCGTTGAACGCCCAGATTGCTACCATTACTGGCGTTCAGCGCCCAGTGGATGCCCATTTTGGGCGTTGTATACTTTTACTGGCGTTTTCTTGCCAGTGAGCTCTTTTTCTCTGTTTTGTGTGCCGAGGTCTTCTGTAAATGATTATTTACCTTGTTGTCAATGAACTCTATATAAACAAATAAAAATAAAAATAAAAATAGAAATAGGGCAAAATGCTTAGAGGATTGTTGCCCCATGGCTGGGTTGCCTCCCAGCAAGCGCTTCTTTATTGTCTTTAGCTGGACCTTGCTGAGCTTTTAATCTAGCTTCAGCCTTGAGCATTCTTGCTCAATGTTTCCTTCAAGATAATGCTTGATTCTCTGTCCATTGACAATGAACTTCTTATCAGAATCAATATCTTGAAGCTCCACATAACCATATGGTGATACACTTGTAATCACGTATGGTCCCCTCCACCGGGATTTCAATTTCCCGGGGAATAGCCTGAGTCTAGAGTTAAACAATAGGACCTTCTGTCCTGGTTCAAAGATTCTAGATGACAGCTTTCTGTCATGCCATTTTTTTTTATTTTTCTTTATAAAGCTTGGCATTTTCGAAAGCTGTGAATCTGAATTCCTCTAGCTCATTTAGCTGGAGTAATCGTCTTTCTCCTGCTAACTTGGCATCAAAGTTTAGGAATCTGGTTGCCCAGTAGGCCTTATGTTCCAGTTCCACGGGCAGGTGACATGCCTTACCATACACGAGTTGGTATGGAGATGTCCCTATGGGGGTCTTGAATGCTGTCCTGTAAGCCCACAGAGCATCATCCAAGCTCCGTGCCCAATCCTTTCTACGGGTATTTACTGTCCGTTCCAGGATTCTCTTTAATTCTCTGTTAGAGACTTCAGCTTGTCCATTGGTTTGTGGATGATATGGAGTGACCACCTTGGGGCGAATTCCATACCGAACCATGGCAGAGTAAGCTGTTTATTACAGAAGTGAGTGCCCCCATCACTGATTAGTACTCTAGGGACACCAAACCTGCTAAAGATATGTTTCTGGATGAACTTCAACACTGTTTTAGTATCATTGGTGGGTGTGGCAATAGCCTCAACCCATTTTGATACATAATCAACTGCCACCAGAATATAAGTGTTTGAGTATGATGGTGGGAAAGGTCCCATGAAGTCAATTCCCCAGACGTCAAATAACTCGATTTCCAAGATTCCTTGTTGAGGCATGGCGTAACCATGAGGCAGACTACCAGCTCTTTGGCAACTGTCATAATTACGTACAAACTCTCGGGAATCTTTATAGAGTGTGGGCCAATAGAAGCCACATTGGAGGACCTTGGTGGCTGTTCGCTCACCTCCGAAATGGCCTCCATATTGAGATCCATGGCAATGCCACAGGATCCTCTGTGCTTCTTCTCTAGGCATGCACCTACGGATTATTCCGTCTGCTCATCTCTTAAAGAGATAAGGTTCATCCCACAAGTAATACTTGGCATCAGTAATTAATTTCTTCTTTTGTATCCTGTTGTACTCCTTGGGTATGAACCTTGCAGCTTTATAGTTTGCAATATCGGTAAACCATGGTGCTTCCTGAATGGCAAATAAATGCTCATCAGGAAACGTCTCAGAGATCTCAAGAAAGGGGAGGGACGTCCCTTCCACTGGCTCTATCCAGAACAGATGATCAGCCACTTGGTTCTCTGTCCCTTTTCTGTCTCTTATTTCTATATCAAACTCTTGCAGAAGCAATACCCATCTGATGAGCCTGGGTTTTGAATCCTGCTTTGTGAGTAGATATTTAAGAGCAGCATGGTCGGTATACACAATCACTTTTGATCCTACTAAGTACGATCTGAACTTGTCAATGGCGTAAACCACTGCAAGTAATTCTTTTTCTGTGGTTGTGTAATTTTTCTGGGCATCATTTAGAACGCGACTAGCATAATAAATGACATGCAGAAGCTTGTTATGCCTCTGTCCCAGTACTGCACCAATGGCGTGATCACTGGCATCACACATTAGCTCAAATGGTAATGTCCAGTCTGGTGCAGAAATGACTGGTGCTGTGACCAGCTTAGCTTTCAGCGTCTCAAACGCCTGCAGGCACTCTGTGTCAAACACAAATGGCGTGTCAGCAGCTAGCAGATTGCTTAGAGGTTTTGCGATTTTTGAAAAATCCTTTATAAACCTCCTATAGAATCCTGCATGCCCCAGAAAGCTTCTGATTGCCTTAACATTGGCAGGTGGTGGTAATTTTTCAATTACCTCTATTTTTTCTTGATCCACCTCTATTCCCTTGTTTGAGATTTTATGCCCAAGAACAATTCCTTCAGTCACCATGAAGTGACACTTTTCTCAGTTTAAAACTAGGTTGGTCTCTTGGCATCTTTTCAGAACAAGTTTTAGGTGATCAAGACAGGAGCTGAATGAGTCTCCATATACTGAGAAGTCATCCATGAAGACTTCCAGAAATTTTTCCACCATGTCAGAGAAAATAGAGAGCATGCATCTCTGAAAGGTTGCAGGCGCATTACATAGCCCAAATAGCATCCTTCTGTAAGCAAATACTCCAGATGGACATGTGAATGCTGTTTTCTCTTGATCCTGGGGATCTACTGCAATCTGGTTATAGCCTGAGTAGCCATCCAAAAAGCAGTAATAATCATGACCTGCTAGTCTTTCTAGCATCTGGTCTATGAATGGTAAAGGAAAATGATCCTTTCTGGTGGCTGTATTGAGCCTTCTGTAGTCAATACACATGCGCCACCCTGTAACTGTTCTTGTAGGAACCAGTTCATTTTTTTCATTATGAATCACTGTCATGCCTCCCTTTTTTGGGACGACTTGAACAGGGCTCACCCAGGGACTATCAGAAATAGGATAAATAATCCCAGCCTCCAGTAATTTGGTGACCTCTTTCTGCACCACTTCTTTCATGGCTGGATTTAGCCGCCTCTGTGGTTGATCCACTGGTTTGGCATTATCCTCCAATAAGATTTTGTGCATGCATCTAGCTGGGCTTATGCCCTTAAGGTCACCTATGGACCACCCAAGAGCTGTCTTGTGTGTCCTTAGCACTTGAATAAGTGCTTCCTCTTCCTGTGAATTTAAAGCAGAGCTTATGATCACTGGAAAAGTGTCACCTTCTCCCAGAAATACATATTTCAAGGATGGTGGTAATGGCTTGAGCTCGGGTTTAGGAGGTTTTTCCTCTTTCAGAAGAAAGTTCAGAGGCTCTTTCATGTCCTCTGAATCCTCCAAATCAGGCTGAACATCTTTAAAGATGTCTTCCAACTCTGATTCGAGACTCTCAGCCATGTTGATCTCTTCTACTAAAGAGTCAATAAGATCAACTTTCATGCAGTCTGTTGATGTGTCTGCATGCTGCATGGCTTTGACAGCGTTCAACTTGAATTCATCATCATTCACTCTCAGGGTTATTTCCCCCTGTTGGACGTCAATGAGGGATCGTCCAGTTGCTAGGAAGGGTCTTCCTAGAATGAGAGTAGCACTCTTGTGCTCCTCCATTTCCAGCACAACAAAGTTAGTGGGAAAGGCGAATGGCCCAACTCTGACAATCATGTCTTCAATCACGCCTGATGGGTATTTAGTGGAACCATCAGCAAGTTGGAGACATATCCGGATTGGTTTAACTTCTTCAGTTAAGCCAAGCTTCCTGATAGTGGATGCAGGTATTAGGTTGATGCTTGCCCCAAGATCGCATAAAGCTGTCTTGGTGCAGTTACCTTCTAATATGCATGGTATCAGAAAACTCCCAAGGTCTTTAAGCTTTTCAGGAAAGCTCTCTAGAATGACTGCACTGCATTCTTCAGTGAGGAGAACTCTTTCTGTTTCTCTCCAATCCTTTTTATGACTCAAGATCTCTTTCATGAACTTGGCATAAGAAGGTATTTGCTCAAGTGCTTCTGCAAATGAAATCTTTATTTCAAGAGTCCTGAGATAATCTGCAAAGCGAGCAAATTGCTTATCCTGCTCCTCTTTCCGAAGTTTTTGAGGATAAGGTATCTTGGCTTTATATTCTTCAACCTTAGTTGCTGCAGGTTTATTGCCTACAGAAGTGGTTGAAGAAACCTTTTTTAGAGGGGTTGTTATCAGCATTTGTGTGTGTCTGATCCCTCACTGGCGATTGAGTGCCAGAGTTAGAAGCTGGAGTGAAACTAGACGCCAGCTCCTTGTCTGCTCCTGGCGTCTGAACGCCAGAACTGTGCCCATTTTGGGCGTTCAGCGCCAGGTCTTGCCCATTTTGGGTGTTCAACACCAGATCCTTGCCCATTTCTGGCGTTGAACACCAGTCCTGCCTTGTTTCTGGCGTTGAACACCAGTTCTGAGCATGGTCTAGGCGTTCAGCGCCAGCCTTCCACCAATTTTCTGGCGTTTTAGTTCCAGAATTACTTTTCCCTGGGCTCTTACTGTCCTCAGGTGAATTTTGGGTGGTTTGCTCATTTCTTAGCTTTTTGCTGCCTTGAGGTGGGGTATTTAATGTTTTCCCACTTCTTAGTTGAACTGCTAGGCATTCTTCTGCTATTTGCCTTGACAGTTGCTGCTTTGTTTGCTTAAACTGTTCGTCCATATGTATATTAGCCATCCTTGTCTCTTGTAACCTGTCTTTAAATTCGGCTAGCTGCTTTGTTAGAAAGTCCAATTGCTGATTGAATTCAGCAGCTTGTTTTACAGGACTGAGTTTAGCAGTTACTGTTTTAACCTCTTCATTCATGGAAGGGTTGCTGCTTAGGTACAGATGCTGATTCCTGGCAACTGTATCAATGAGCTCTTGAGCCTCTTCAATTGTCTTTCTCATGTGGATAGATCCACCAGTTGAGTAATCTAGAGACATCTGAGCTCCTTCAGCAAGCCCATAATAGAAGATGTCTAACTGAACCTACTCTGAAAACATTTCAGAGGGGCATTTTCTTAGCATCTCTCTATATCTCTCCCAGGCATCATAAAGAGATTCATTATCTCCTTGTTTAAAGCCTTGGATGTCCAGCCTTAGCTGTGTCATCCGTTTTGGGGGAAAATATTGATTCAGGAATTTTTCTGTCAGCTGTTTCCATGTCCTTATGCTGGCCTTAGGTTGGTTATTTAACCACCTCTTAGCTTGATCTTTCACAGCAAATGGAAATAGTAATAGTCTGTAGACATCCTGATCTATTTCCTTATCATGTACTGTGTCAGCAATTACAAATTGTGCCAGAAACTCTGTAGGTTCTTCCTGTGGAAGACCGGAATACTGGCAATTTTGCTGCACCATGATAATGAGCTGAGGATTCAACTCAAAGCTACTGACTCCAATGGACGGTATGCAGATACTACTCCCATATGAAGCAGTAGAGGGGTTAGAATATGACCCCAGAGTCCTCCTGGACTGTTCATTTCCGCTTAGGTCCATGATGGAGAAAGGGAGATGATATAAAATAGAAAAAATATTTTTATTTATTTATTTATTAATTTATTTCGAAAAGAAAATAAATCAAAATAAAATAAAAAAATGAGTAAAAGATTTTCGAAAAAGTGAGGAGAGAGAAAGTGGTTAGGAGATTTTGAAAAAGATATGATGATTTTTGAAAAAGGTTTTAAATTTTGAAATAAAAATCTGAATTTTTAAAGGAGAGAGAAAAACAATAAGATAGCACAGGATTTAAAATTTTTAGATCTGAGGTTCCTTATTTTCGAAAATTTTGGGGGGGGAAAATACCAAGGAACACCAAACTTAAAAATTTTAAGATCAAGACACAAGGAAAAATTAAGAACACTTTGAAGATTTACAAGAACACGAGAACACAAAGGAAGAACACCAAACTTAAAATTTTTAGAAAACCAAAATAAATTTTCGAAAAACACAGAAAAAGCAACAAGAAAACACCAAACTTAAAGTTTGGCACAGGATTTAATAGAAAAATTATTTTTTTGAAAAATATTTTTAAAGGGAAATAAGGATTCTAAGATTCTAACACAACAATAAAAAGAGACTCTAAACAAAAAAGAGAAATTTTTCCTAATCTAAGCAACAAAATAAACCGTTAGTTGTCCAAACTCGAACAATCCCCGGCAACGGCGCCAAAAACTTGGTGCACAAATTGTGAATCACACTTTTCACAACTCGTACCACTGACCAGCAAGTGCACTGGGTCGTCCAAGTAATACCTCACGTGAGTAAGGGTCGAATCCCACGGAGATTGTTGGTTTGAAGCAATCTATGGTTATCTTGTAAATCTTAGTCAGGAAGTCAATTATGTTTATCAATTGAGTTGCGAATAAACAAGAGAGCATGGATTAAAGGTTACTTGTTATGCAGTAAAGGAGAATATGTTGGAGTTTTGGAGATGCTTTGTCTTCTGAATCTTTGCTTTCCTCTGTCTTCTGATTCACGCACGCACATCCTCCTATGGCAAGTTGTGTGTTGGTGGATCACCGTTGTCAATGGCTACCTTCCATCCTTCCAGTGAAAACTACGCTCACGTGCTCTGTCACAGCACGGCTAATCACCGGTTGGTTCTCGATCCGGTTGGAATAGGATTTACTATCCTTTTGCGTCTGTCACTAACGCCCAGCCTTCAGGAGTTTGAAGCTCGTCACAGTCATTCAATCCTTGAATCCTACTCGGAATACCACAGACAAGGTTTAGACTTTCCGGATTCTCATGAATGCCGCCATCAGTTCTAGCTTATACCACGGAGATTCTGATTAAGGAATCTAAGAGATACTCATTCAATCGTATATAGAACGGAGATGGTTGTCAGGCACACATTCATGATTTGAGGAAGGTGATGAGTGTCACAGATCATCACCTCCATCACAGTTAAGCGCGAATGAACATCTTAGATAGGAACAAGCGTTGTTGAATGGAAAACAGAAATACTTGCATTAATTCATCGAGACACAACAAAGCTCCTCACCCCCAACAATAGGGTTTAGAGACTCATACCGTTAGAGAATACAAAGTTTTGATCTAAAATTTTATGAGATGCAAAATAAGTCTCTAAAAGTTGTTTAAATACTAAACTAGTAGCCTAGGTTTAAAAAAATGAGTAGACTATGATAGGTGATGCAGAGATCCACTTCTGGGCCCACTTGATGTGTGCTTAGGCTGAGATTTAAGCAAGTCACGTGCAGAGGCCATTTGTGGAGTTGAACGCCAGTTTTTGTGCCAGTTTGGGCATTCAACTCCAGCTTTTGATCCTTTTCTGGCGCTGGACGCCAGAATTGGGCAGAGAACTGGCGTTGAACGCCAGTTTACGTTGTCTATCCTTGTGCAAAGTATGAACTATTATATATTAATGGAACGCTCTGGATGTCTACTTTCCAACGCAATTGGAAGCATGCCATTTCGAGTTCTGTAGCTCCAGAAAATCCACTTTGAGTACAGGGAGGTCAGAATCCAGCAGCATCAGCAGTCCTTTTTCAGCCTGAATTAGATTTTTGCTCAGCTACTTCAATTTCAGCCAGAAAAATACCTGAAATTACAGAAAAACACACAACTCATAGTAAAGTCTAGAAATATGAATTTTTCCTAAAAACTAATGAAAATAGACTAAAAACTAACTAAAACATACTCAAAACTATATAAAATTAAACCCAAAAAGCGTATAAAATATCCGCTCATCAGCTATGCAGGTTTTTACAGGAGATTTATTAAGGACTTCAGTAAGGTAGCATTTCCTTTATCCAGATTGTTACAGAAAGATATTGAGTTCGAGTTCAGTGAGGATTCCATGCAAGCATTTGATAAGCTGAAGCTCGCCCTGACTCAAGCTCCAATTGTGAGATGACTAGACTGGAGCCAACCATTTGAGATTATGTGTGATGCCTCCAACCATGCAGTAGGAGCGGCATTGGCTCAGCGTGAAGGTAAGGATCCTTTCGTAATTCCTTATGCATCTAAGACCTTAGACGCTGCTCAGTCTAATTACACTACTACTGAAAAAGAGCTTCTAGCCATTGTTTTTGCTCTGGATAAATTTCGAGCCTATTTACTTGGTACTAAGGTAGCAGTGTACTCAGACCATGTAGCTCTAAAATATTTATTAGCTAAAAAAGAGTCTAAACCAAGGTTGATACGATGGATATTGTTGCTACAAGAATTTGATTTAGAAATTAAGGATAGGAGTGGTAACCAGAATTTAGTGGCAGACCACTTAAGTCTCCTTGAGCACATTAAGGATGACTCCACTCCTATCAATGATACTTTCCCATTTGATAGTTTGCAAGCAGTATCCGAAGTAGCTCCGTAGTATGCACCTATGGCTAATTATCTAGTTAGCCATACTTTCCCTCCCAATTTTACTAAGCATCAAAGGGACAAGCTGAAAAGCGAGTCTAAATACTATATATGGGATGACCCATATTTGTGGAGGTGTGGTGCTGACCAGGTAATTAGAAAATGTATGCCCCAATCAGAATTCCAGTTTATTTTAGAGGCCTGCCACTCTTCTGAGAGTGGAGGACATTTTGGCCCTCAAAGAACAGCTAGAAAAATTTTAGATTATGGATTTTGGTGGCCTACTCTTTTTAAAGATGCTGCTGAATTTTGTAAATCTTGTCCCCCATGCCAAAGCTTTGGCAATATATCCAAGAGGGATGAGATGCCTCAACAGATTATGCTTTTTTGTGAAATTTTTTATGTTTGGGGCATTTACTTCATGGGTCTATTTCCAAACTCTAATGGTTACCTTTATATACTATTAGCTGTAGATTATGTTTCTAAATGGGTGGAAGCAATTCCTACCCATACTGATGATGCTAACACTATTGTTTCCTTTGTTAGAAACCATATTATCTGTCGCTTTGGATCACCACGAGCAATCGTGAGTGATCAAGGCACTCACTTTTGTAACAGGAGACTAACAGGATTACTGAAGAAGCATGGGATTGTTCATAAAGTAGCAACAGCTTATCATCCCCAGACCAATGGACAAGCAGAAGTATCCAATGGAGAAATAAAGCATATTCTGGAGAAGATACTAAAGCCTCATAAAAAGGACTGGAGTGCCAGGCTACAAGATGCACTCTGGGCATATAGAACAGCATACAAAATACCCATTGGGATGAGTCCCTTCTGCTTAGTGTACGGAAAGGCTTGCCACCTTCCAGTAGAGGTAGAACACAAGGCTTTCTGGGCTGTGAGGGAGTGCAACATGAATTTTAAAGAAGCTGGTGCTGAAAGGAAGCTGCAACTAGATAAATTGGAATATCTTCGTCTAGAAGCATATGATAACTCCAGGCGATACAAGGAGAAGATGAAGGTTGTCCATGACAAGCACATTAAAAAGTGAGAATTCAGACCCGGGGAGTTAGTTCTTCTTTATAACTCCAGACTGAGACTCATGCCAGGTAAACTGAGATCAAGATGGGAAGGTCCCTACAGAGTAGAGAAGCCAGAGCCATACGGAGTTTTTCACCTGCGTCATCCTTCGAGCTCCAAATTCATAAAGGTCAACGGACATTGCCTAAAGCTTTATCATGGAGAAAAGATTAAGGATCACAAAGAGCTAGAGGTCTTCTTCTTGGAAGACCCACCAACAGAAGCAGAATAAGCCCAAAGACCGTCCAACTTAAGGACGTAAAAGCAAAGTGCTAGGTGGAAGACAACCCACTATGGTATAATTGTTCCGTTTCAGTCTTAGTTTTACTTTTTGTTAATGGCTCTTCTCATATTCTCTGCATATAGCCTGCATTTGCATTTGCATTCCGCATATATATATATATATATATATATATATATATATATATATATATATATATATATATATATATATATATATATATATATATATAATGCATGCGACGCGCAAGCATCGCTGACGCGTCCGCGTCATAGGTGCATTCAAAACAAGGAAGAAAAGAGGCAGAGAGTCACGTGGGAGCATCGCTGGAGGCGTGCCTTAGGCACAAGCATGCCCACACGAACGATGCCCTACGCGTCCGCGTCATTTGAAAAATCAGCCTCCCACGCGTGAGCATCGCCCATGCGCATGCGTGACCCTACGAAATCGACGTAAAGAGGTAACTGGCATAGAGTTATGATGGAGTGGGGCTGGAATGATGCTGGCAGCACAAGCCCTATCATGCGAACGCGTGCCCCATGCGTCCACGTCATTTTTCAAAAAAGAGGCCATTCACGCGTGCGCGTCACCCACGCGCACGCGTCACCCTAAATTTTGGCATTATGCGAATGAAACAGAAAGTTGTGCGTACGCGAGGCTGCTCTCGTGCCAATGGCACAATTCATTTCATGCGAACGCGTGACCCACGCGTCCGCGTCACTGGAACATAGTGCTAATCACGCGAATGCGTGCACCACGCGTCCGCGTCACATGCGCCGCACATCTTATCCAGATCAGCGCCAGATATCTTATCTTTTCTTCCCCAATCTTAATTTTTCCTTCTCCCTTCTTATTTATTTCTTTCTCCTTCTTTCTTCTTTCTCCCTTCTTACTTTTTACCTTTTTCTCCCCTTCTTTTCACATTCATTCTCAAGGTTCTTTTCTTTTCTTCTTCCCTTTTTACTTTTCCATTATTATTATTATTATTTATGTTTTCTTCTTCTTTTTCTTTTTACTTTCATACTCTATGTTCCCTTTTTTTTCTTTTTTTTAACATTATTTTAATTGGTGTTAGAAATTTAATTGGGTGATTATTTTCTTCTATAATTGCTTGTGGATTAATTAGGAATTGATTGACAATTAATATTATTTCTTAAGGGTTGTTTGAATGTTCAAATTTACTACTTTTAACAATATATTTACTACCATACTAAGTGTTTGTGAAAAAGCCCGTTGATGGGATATTTTCGCGGAGAAACGAATTTCTCCAAAACACCCAAATCTAACCGGCAAGTATACCGGGTCGCATCAAGTAGTAAAACTCACGTGAGTGAGGTCAATCCCACAGGGATTGATGGATCAAGCAACTTTAGTGGATGATTAGTTTAGTCAAGCTAACATTTGAGTGATAATTGATGCAGCAGAAAGTAAATGACAAGGAAAATTAAAGTGCAAAAAGTAAATTGCATTGAAACTTAAAGAGCAAGAAATGTAAATTGCAAGAATCTTAAATTGCAAGAAATGTAAATTGCATGAAATTAAAAGGGAGTGGGTGCTGGAAATTAAAAGAAAGCAGTAGATCAAGTAATTGGAAAGTTAAATTGCAAGAAGAATAAAGGAAATTAGGTACTGGGATTCATGAAATCAAACACGGAAGTGTAAATAAAAATCAAACAGAGAAGTAAAAGATGCAGCAGGTTCAACAGATTTGGAAAATCACTTTAAAATCAAAACAGAGAGCAACTTGGCTCAATTGCAAAATCTAATTGAGAGGTTGAAGATCTCAGGGGTTGGATGAGACTAGAGACCAAGTCTAGATCTCAATTCCTTCCTTGATCCAACAGAGAATAATTGCAGAAGAAAATAGAGAAGAAAGCAGTAAAGAGAGTTTTGATTCAAATCATAATTCACTGAAATTATGCAGACAAGTAAACAGAGAGAATTCTCAAGGTGAGATTGAAACAGAATTTCTTCAATTCTCAACCCAAGATTCAAAACAAAAATGAAAACTAAGAGAGAGAGTTCTGTATTCCTAATGCTCCCTAGTGGAGCTCGCCCCCTATTCTCTCTATTCGGGTCTCCTTTCTAAAATGAGAATGATGCCTTATATAGGCATTTTTACAAAATAAAAATAAAATTCAAAATAAATTACAATTAAAATGAAATTTCTATTCTAACTATCTCCTGTGCCTTTGAGTGATGATAATGGGCCCTTGCTCTTGATGGAATTGGGTTGAGAGAGGCCTTGGTTGATTGCTCTTGGAGTTGGAGAGAGAACCGAATTGAACCGGGTTGGAATCATGAAAGCTTGAGTAAAAGTTGGAGTAAAAGTTAGGGTCTAACTTTTGCTCCAACTTTTCACATCAGCACCCTTCCTTGCTGATACCAACGTTGGGGCAAAAGTTAGGGGTCAAACTTTTTCTCCAACGTTGGCCCCCTTGTGTGCATGTATGGGGTGCTACTTTGTCCTCTTGTCAACGTTGCCAATTTCATGCCAACTATAGACTATTATATATGGTTGGAAAGCTCTGAATGTCAGCTTTCTAACCCAATTAGAATCATCTCAATTAGACATCTACAACTCAAATTATGCTCATTTGAAGAGGACAAGGTTGCTGGCTTTGGTGTGCAGCGTTTGAGGCGACGTTTGCCTCAAACGTGGTCGAAAACGCCAGTTCTGGAGGCTCAAACATATTGTCCACCCCATACTAATTATACATTGTTGGAAAGCCCTGGATGTCTACTTTTCAATGCCGTTGGGAGCACATCATTTGGAGCTCTACAGCTCGAGTTATACTCCGTCGAAGGTGCAGAGGTCAGTTGGCCTCACTGCAGGTTGCCACCATGTTCGTTTATGCTCATTGCGGGGCAGTTTTCTCCCTCAATTTTAGTGTCCACCATGCAGTGCCATATATGCTTGGAAAGCTCTCGATTCCTACTTTCCATTGCTTTTTGAATCACTTCATTTGGAGCTCTGTAGCTCAAGTTATTCTTGTTGGAAGTATACCCCTTGCACACTCATGGCGCCAACGTTAGCCAAAAAGTTAGGGGCTAACGTTGGCGCAAACTTTTGCTCTCCCTTTGTATTTTTCATGTGCCAACGTTAGCCCAAAAGTTAGAGGCTAACGTTGGCGCAAACTTTTGGTGCCCAGGGAGTAACTTTCATGTGCCAACGTCAGCCCAAAAGTTAGGGGCTAACGTTGGGGCTAACTTTTCACCCAAAAGTTTGTGCAAAAGTTTGAGGCTAACTTTTGGTCCAACTTTTTGCTTCCTGGTTCATTTTCACTTATTCCATTGTCCTCTCTTTACTCCTAGCCATTCCTTCTTGCTTCAACCTTTCTCCAAGCTTTCTTCACCTATCATTAATCAACCAAACACATCAAAGCTATGCTCAAAAATCATGAGATATTCATTCTTTCGTAATATGTGACAATTATAGCATAAAATCTCATGAAATAGCATGAATTCATACATGGTTGATTAAATCAAAGGAAACATGAAAATCTACCCAATTGGCTTGCTTATGGCTCAAGAAAGTGCATAAAATCTATTGAAAACAAATGAAAAAGCATAGAAAAATATGACATGTTGGCATGTCATCACAACAGCAAACTTAAACCTTGCTTGTCCCCAAGCAAGAAAAGAATCATGCAATAAAGATTGACAATCCAAGGCAAGAAGAATAGCAACTCAATGTTCATGGTAAGCTAGTTTTCTAAGCATGCTACAATCACAAAAGAAATGTAAATGATTGATGCTTCCATCTAGCTCAATTTATGAAATCTTTTTCTTATATTTCTTCCTTGAAACAAGCTTTTGATTTTCTTATATGCTTCTCCTTTTGGGTGCTTTGCCCCATGAGTTGATAACAAAGCTACGACTTCTAAATGCTTTGTTTTCAAGTATTACCACTTGATACATAAGCACCACAAGCATTTGATTAGAGGACTTCATTAAGCTCATTTTTCTTTTCTTTTCTTGACTCTCTAATCATTGATGCTCAGAGCCTTGAGCTTTGAGGGAGTGCTTTTGCACTTTGAGCCTAACCTTGACTTCTAAGTGTTTTGTTTTCAAGCATTTGGCTTGATACATAAACACCACAAGTACTTAACAAATAAATTGCCATTGGTACTCAGAGCCTTCAGCTTTCTCATTCTTTCCCTTTTACTTTTCTTGCTTTAATTGTATTTGCTTCTTCAAGGTTTTCATGATTTTCAAAAGATTTCACAAAATGTACTAGATGAAAACTTCAATTAAATAAAATCCAATGCAATTGAGCAACAATTAATCATACTAGCTTTCCAATACTTGTATGCACATGCTAAATTCTTCTTTAGTTCCTTGTTTGTTTATGATCATGATACTTTATTGCTTTTGAATTCACAAAACTTAAGTTGGTAATCATAATGGCACAGCACCATGTTGCAATTTAGAAATCAAACTATGCCTTTTCATACACACATGCATACAGAGAAGGTAAAGACAATCATGCAGTTTATAGTGCTTGAAACAAATGAGAGGAAAAGGAACTTTACAACCTTGTAGTTCATCTTCTCTATTGTTGTCATTTTCCTACCATTCTCCTCCTTCCCATACCAAACTCAGAATGCTTGCTCATCCTCAAGCAACTATTAGAACCGTGGCTATGGGGCTAAGATGGATCATGAATGTCTTACACAAGGAATGTTAGTAGTACATGTGTTTCAAGCAAGCAAAATTAAAGATAATAATCAAGGTACAAGAGACAGAGACATTGTGATTGCAAACTTAAGAAGGTGAGCATAATACTTTGCATAAAAGATAAGTGGCACACCAAACTTAGTGTGACACTTTCACTTGGAATTAATGCAAGTATCTTGTAAGAATTGGAACTAAATTTTGTTGCATAGCAACACCAAACTTAGAATGCAACCATATGTCAATTTATTTGAACTAAAACTAAACAAAAGAAACTGTTATATGTTAAATACAATCACCAAATGAAGAGTCTGTTATGAATAAGGATGTCTTGGTGATGTATTAACAAAAACAGTTAATGAAGGAAAGCATTAAAAACAAGTAAATAAATGAAACAAAGAGAAAACAAAAATTATCCAACTAAGAAGAAAAATAACACTGTAAAAGGCAATATGATTATGCAGACAAGTAATGTTGCTGGATTCATTGCATAGAAAATTAAGTGGCACACCAAACTTAGAATCTTAGTGTGACACTTCATGTAGAATTGATGCAATCATCCAAACGGGATTGAAAACAATTTGTTGCAAGGCAACACCAAACTTAGAATGTGATCATATGCCAATTTATTGAAATTTAAACAAAGCAAGGAGAAGAAATGTACCTACTGTCTACCTGTTCTTTACTTTCTTCCTCTTCTTCCAATTTGTTAAGAGGAATGACTTCAAAGGAGGAGAAGTTTCAGCTAGTGCCCCCTGTCTTGGTCTCTCCTCAGCAAGCTTCCTTGTGAAATTGGCTTGATTGATCTTGCTTGCTGGATCAGGGGGAGGATTGTTTGCAGTTGACCTTCTCATGAATGTTGTCCTTGGTGTCTTGGTCACAATCCTCTTCTTGGTGCTTTTGTTAATTGCCTTCACTTTCTTGAATTTATGACTTGGTTGCTGTGTGATTGTTGGAGTTTTGTCTTCATCAAGAGTCTCTTGCAATGGTGGTTCTGTGGATTCTTCCTTCATGTACTTCTTTGCCTCACTTGAGTTTGGAATGACTTCTTCACTTTCTTGCTCCTCCACTTCCTCTTTTACACTCAACATTTGTTTTAATAGCTTTTTCATTGAGGAGGTTTGTTGATCTTCCCAATATTTCTTCATCTCCTCTTCATATTTTTCGATCACAGATTCAAGGGAAGTTTGTGAGGGTTGTGAATGTTCATGTTCCTTTATCACCTCAAGAGCAGTTTCAGGTTCCACTACTTTCACCACCTCTTCTTTTTTTGTAATTTCACTTGACACAGGGACCTTGCATTCTTGTTTTTCCATTTTCTCCTTCCTTGCATTCAACAATTGGCCTACCATCACTTCCATATTTTTGAGGGAGTTTTCTATTTCTTTATGGTATTTCTCTTCCTCCTCCGCAAATCTTTTGATCATGGACTCAATCTTTGAGAGGCTTTGGTTCATGGAAGTTTGTGTGGGTGGTGAGTTTTGACAGAGGCTTTCTGTTGAAGCGTGGTCAAGTGATGATATCTTCGGATGAATATCATATGGAGCATTAGAATTCCCTTCCCAGCCACCATTAGAATCATGACTTGCATCATTTTGTGGTGGAGGGAAATATCCCATATGATTTTCTTTCTCATCTTGTGGTTCTGAAGCATAGCTCCATGAATTGGAGTGCCCAGAATTTGAAGTTTCTTGGTGATATTCCTAACCACCATTAGAGATTGGTGATGGTGGGTGATATCCCATAAAATTTTGTTTGACCATAAGATGAGTTGAACTCCATTTGTATTTTGTAAACATCAATAAAATTTGAAATTCATGTCATAAAGAAAGAATTTTTTAGTGAGGCAATAACTCAAACACCTTGGTTTCAACTTAGAACAGAGAACAAAAATAAAGAAAATGCTTAATCTAGACTTCTCACCCACTTAATCATTGTTGATCTAAATCAATCCCCGGCAACGGCGCCAAAAACTTGATGGGATATTTTCGCGGAGAAACGAATTTCTCCAAAACACCCAAATCTAACCGGCAAGTATACCGGGTCGCATCAAGTAGTAAAACTCACGTGAGTGAGGTCGATCCCACAGGGATTGATGGATCAAGCAACTTTAGTGGATGATTAGTTTAGTCAAGCTAACATTTGAGTGATAATTGATGCAGCAGAAAGTAAATGACAAGGAAAATTAAAGTGCAAAAAGTAAATTGCATTGAAACTTAAAGAGCAAGAAATGTAAATTGCAAGAATCTTAAATTGCAAGAAATGTAAATTGCATGAAATTAAAAGGGAGTGGGTGCTGGAAATTAAAAGAAAGCAGTAGATCAAGTAATTGAAAAGTTAAATTGCAAGAAGAATAAAGGAAATTAGGTACTGGGATTCATAAAATCAAACACGGAAGTGTAAATAAAAATCAAACAGAGAAGTAAAAGATGCAGCAGGTTCAACAGATTTGGAAAATCACTTTAAAATCAAAACAGAGAGCAACTTGGCTCAATTGCAAAATCTAATTGAGAGGTTGAAGATCTCAGGGGTTGGATGAGACTAGAGACCAAGTCTAGATCTCAATTCCTTCCTTGATCCAACAGAGAATAATTGTAGAAGAAAATAGAGAAGAAAGCAGTAAAGAGAGTTTTGATTCAAATCACAATTCACTGAAATTATGCAGACAAGTAAACAGAGAGAATTCTCAAGGTGAGATTGAAACAGAATTTCTTCAATTCTCAACCCAAGATTCAAAACAAAAATGAAAACTAAGAGAGAGAGTTCTGTATTCCTAATGCTCCCTAGTGGAGCTCGCCCCCTATTCTCTCTATTCGGGCCTCCTTTCTAAAATGAGAATGATGCCTTATATAAGAATTTTTACAAAATGAAAATGAAATTCAAAATAAATTACAATTAAAATAAAATTTCTATTCTAACTATCTCCTGTGCCTTTGAGTGATGATAATGGGCCCTTGCTCTTGATGGAATTGGGTTGATAGAGGCCTTGGTTGATTGCTCTTGGAGTTGGAGAGAGAACCGAATTGAACCGGGTTGGAATCATGAAAGCTTGAGTAAAAGTTGGAGTAAAAGTTAGGGTCTAACTTTTGCTCCAACTTTTCACATCAGCACCCTTCCTTGCTGATACCAACGTTGGGGCAAAAGTTAGGGGTCAAACTTTTGCTCCAACGTTGGCCCCCTTGTGTGCATGTATGGGGTGCTACTTTGTCCTCTTGTCAACGTTGCCAATTTCATGCCAACTATAGACTATTATATATGGTTGGAAAGCTCTGAATGTCAGCTTTCTAACCCAATTAGAATCACCTCAATTGGACATCTACAACTCAAGTTATGCTCATTTGAAGAGGACAAGGTTGCTGGCTTTGGTGTGCAGCGTTTGAGGCGACGTTTGCCTCAAACGTGGTCGAAAACGCCAGTTATGGAGGCTCAAACATATTTTCCACTCCATACTATTATACATTGTTGGAAAGCCCTGGACGTCTACTTTCCAATGCCGTTAAGAGCACATCATTTGGAGCTCTACAGCTCGAGTTATACTCCGTCGAAGGTGCAGAGGTCAGTTGGCCTCACTGCAGGTTGCCACCATGTTCGTTTATGCTCATTGCGGAGCAGTTTTCTCCCTCAATTTTAGTGTCCACCATGCAGTGCCATATATGCTTGGAAAGCTCTCGATTCCTACTTTCCATTGCTTTTTGAATCACCTCATTTGGAGCTCTGTAGCTCAAGTTATTCTTGTTGGAAGTATACCCCTTGCACACTCATGGCGCCAACGTTAGCCAAAAAGTTAGGGGCTAACGTTGGCGCAAACTTTTGCTCTCCCTTTGTGTTTTTCATGTGCCAACGTTAGCCCAAAAGTTAGAGGCTAATGTTGGCGCAAACTTTTGGTGCCCAGGGAGTAACTTTCATGTGCCAACGTTAGCCCAAAAGTTAGGGGCTAACGTTGGGGCTAACTTTTCACCCAAAAGTTTGTGCAAAAGTTTGAGGCTAACTTTTGGTCCAACTTTTTGCTTCCTGGTTCATTTTCACTTATTCCATTGTCCTCTCTTTACTCCTAGCCATTCCTTCTTGCTTCAACCTTTCTCCAAGCTTTCTTCACCTATCATTAATCAACCAAACACATCAAAGCTATGCTCAAAAATCATGAGATATTCATTCTTTCATAATATGTGACAATTATAGCATAAAATCTCATGAAATAGCATGAATTCATACATGGTTGATTAAATCAAAGGAAACATGAAAATCTACCCAATTGGCTTGCTTATGGCTCAAGAAAGTGCATAAAATCTATTGAAAACAAATGAAAAAGCATAGAAAAACATGACATGTTGGCATGTCATCACCCGTATGGCATTATGCTTTTGTAATTACTCTATTCTTCTACTCTAATGCCTGTTTTTCACAAAACCCTTTCATTATTTTATTAATTGAATATAATTGTCAATACAAACGTGATGGTTAGTTTGTTACGAGTGATAATACAATTTAGCATTTGATGCTTGATCTATGCTACTCATGCCTTTGCCAGCATGCCAATAAACATCTTGCATCTACTTGCCATCACATGCACTTGCTATATTTCCATTGATGAACTTCTCACATGTAGTCGCGACCATGTGTTAACGACATCCTTCTTTACCGTGCATTGATTATCACTTGTACTGTTCTCCTCCTTGCTCTGACCCTTAGCTTTAAAAGTTACTTACCTTTTCCCTTTTCAGGATGGCCACCAAGAAGGGTAAAGAGAAAGCTACTCCCAAACCACCAGCGAGAAAAGGAACAAAAAGAGCACTAGTGGCAGAGCCATCTTCAATAGTAGTAAAACCCTCAACAAAGCGAATCAAGAGGATCATCAAGGTCGATAAAAAAGAGAAAACTTTTCTAGCAAAGGACACTGCGCAGTTCATTAACCGCTACTGTGAGCAGATGTTCCCTATCCTGGCTGGAAGGAACTATAATAATGAATACCTTCTCATCCTCCCGACCAACATTGTTGAATTTGTTGAGCCCCGAATTGAACAAAGACAATGGAAATTCCTACGGAGACAGCCACGGCAGGTTAATCTATCATGGGTAGTTGAATTCTACTCCAATTTTCACATGCCAACCATGCAGTCGGTCTATGTTCGCTAGAAGCAAGTTCCTATAACTGAAGAGGCCATTCAAAGAGCTTTAGATCTTCTCCCTGCTCCAGAAGGATTGGACGCATTCCAAAAAGCCTCTTTCAAGTGCCAGACATACCAATTTGACTGGGATGCCGTTCTCAGAGTTATAGCACAACCTGGCAGCAAATGGATCTATGGATACCATCGATCCTGACCTAAGAGCATATTGGCTTCAGCACTCACCTTGGAGGCTCGAGTATGGGCATAGATCATGTCCCATTACGTCTTTCCAAGCACTCACGAGTCCTCCTTCACTGCAGATATGGCTGTTTTACTCTGGTGTATCCTTACAGACCATCCTCTCAATTTACCAAGACACATCTGAAATGCTATGGGACATGTACAGATTGCGGGCAACCTACCTTTTCCCGCCTTGGTTTCAGATCTAGTCTCAGCAGCTGGAGTCTCCTACAGAGCTGGGGACACTAAGGCCATGCTCACACGGGATGATCAGTACGTCCCTAACGGGAAGTACATCAGACCTCTAGCAGCCACTATCAACTGGAGCACAGAACCAGCGGAAGATATCCCTTCTCTTACCACATCACAAGCACCTTCAACAAACCAACTGCTCCATCAGATAATTGAGAAATTGGACCGGCTTGACAGGCAAGGAAAGCACAGATAGCGCCGTAACAAGCACAGATTTACATACCTCAAGGAGCTACTTGTTGGTAATCACCCACCTGAAGAAAACCCAGACACCTCGGACTCCACTTCATTTACCAGCACAGGGAGCAATGACGGTCCCAATTATGGAGATGTTGCTACCAGCCCCCCTTTGTTCCTGACTGATGGAACCAAGGACGGTGCCAAGCTTTAAGTGTGGGGAGGACGGTCAGTACCTGATTTTCGGAGGTAATTTCTCTTTCTTAACACCAATAGAATAGAATAGTTATTTATTTTTCTATTATTAGGATAGGATAGATAGCATAGTAATAGGTAATTGCATGCATGTTCTATTTGGTTGAAAAATAATATGTTTCTTTTCAAGACTCTATTTTTCAAAATTTTCACTAGTTTAAATCAAAACTTTTCTTTAAAACTTGTTTGGAGATTGTATTTGGAACATAGTTTAAGTTAAGAACACACAACCCAGTGAGATTTGAGCTTAATTACATGGTTACATTATTTAACCATAAAAATTTTTTTCTTGTGTGTTTGCTTCTCTATGATTGTAATCTTTATTTTGTTCCATCCTATATGTCCAATATTTAATGTGTTATATGCATGCATATGATTGAGGCCATTATTTTATTAGCCCACTTATCCCAAATAGCCTACCCTTCCATTTATCTTTGTTAGCCATTTTGAGCCTTTTAATCCCATTTGTTCTATATTTTACCACATCACTAGCCTTAAGCGGAAAAACAAGTAATACCCCAATTTGAATCTTTGGTTAGCTTAAGATAGAGATTGTGTGTCAATAAAGTGTGGAAAAGCTGTGGGAACATGGGTTAATAAGGGAATGTGTCATGATAAAATAATGGGAATTTGGGTACCTACTCATGTGAAACTAGAAAAATTAAAAATCCATGTGCATTGGCAATGTTATGTTTATTTTTATGCTTCAAAAAAAATAATAAAAAATAAAATCCAAAATTATTCAAGTAATTAAGTGATTAAATAAATGAATAAGGGGACAAAATTACCCCTAATGATAAGTTTAATGAAAAATCAATGCGTATGTGATACAAGTTAAAAGAATAGTTGATGCATGAGTATGTAATGGAAAAGTGGAAATTATGGGTAGCTAGGCATGAATTAGAATTATATAGAGTGTGTGTGTGTTTAGGTAAGAACTTAGGTTGATCAAGGATTCAATTTATAGCTCAGTTAGCCATATATATACCCTCAACTTTACCTTAGTCCCATTACAACCTTGAAAAGACCTCATGATGTTTGCATTGGTACATTAAATACTTGTTGATTGGTTAGGTGAAGAACAAGGTTTAGAAAGCATGATTAGAGAAGAGTAGAGTAAATTACCCTATACACTAGAGTGACTAGAGGGCATATATACCGTCAGTGAGAGTTTAATGCTTAATTCTATGTTCCCTACTTTCATGAGCTGTCTTCTTACAAGTTTATTTGTTTTTACTGTATGATTTTAATTAGTCATATTTGATTTATATTTGTCTTGAAGAACTTATTTACTTTTAACCAAGTAGGCAAAATCATTTTAGCATATAATTGCATTCATATACATAGGTTGCATTGCATTGCATGAGTCTTACTTTTCCCTACACATTTATTTTATCTCCTTAAGCTAAGCATGAGGACATGCTAATGTTTAAGTGTAGGGAGGTTGATAAACCACTATTTTATGGTTTATCTTGTGTTTAATTGAGTGGTTTTATCAAATCCTTACCTACTTATTCATATGATTTGCATGATTTTACAATCCCTTCCTAGCTTTATTTTATGATTGAAAACTTGCTTCCTAGAGATCTTTAATTAGTATATTTTAATTCTCCTTTATACCATTTGATGCCGTGATCCGTGTGTTAAGTATTTTAGGCTTTAGGGCAGGAATGGCTTAGAAAATGGAAGGAAGCTTGCAAAAATGGAAGGAACACAAGAAACTAAGGAGATGACCAGCGAGCACCGACGCGCACGCATGGCTCACGCGAGCGCGTGGAATGGAGAAATTTACAATGATGCGTGCGCGCGCCTGACGCGTACACGTGGATTGGAGTCTGCACAAAAGACACACACGCGTGAACGACGCATACGCGTGACGAGGAAATTCGCCAATTGACGCGCACGCGTGACTGATGCGTACGCGTGACCTGCGCGATCTGCAAAATTAATAGAAAACGCTGGAGGCGATTTCGGGCCGCGTTTTGACCCAGTTTTCGGCCCAGAAACACAGAATAAAGCCAGGGAACAAGCAGAGACTCAACACACAGAGACATACACATTCACATATTCTCATTATGATAGTTTTTAGGTTTTTAGATCTGAATCTAGAGAGAAACTACTCTTCCTCTAGGTTCTGTTTACATTCATAGTTTCATAGTTTATTGCTTTTGCTTTTGGATATTGAAGAGTCATTACCTCCGTTGAAGATACTATTCTTGTTTGTTTCCTTACTTACTCTTTTATTTATTCCATATTCTTAATTCTTGTTTAGAGTGGTAATTGGATTACTTTCATGGATTGTTAATGCAAAGGATTACTTTTACTTTTAATTAATTTTGAATCCCTATTTTATTTAAATTATCATGTCTTCTTCTTATATTTCTACAAGCGTTATATTCATGTCAATGGAGTAGATTTCCTACTAGACATGGGGGTTGATTAAAAGGAGACACTTGAGTTGGAAGGCTTAAGTGATGGTTAAATTGGAAGTTGTTGGCTAGTTCTGTATTTACTAACGCTAGACCTTCCCAAGGGAGAGGACTAGGATTTGTGAATAAGAGTTAGCTCAATCACTTGACTTTCCTTTATTTAGTAAGGGTTAACTAAGTGAAAACAACAACCTTTTTGATACTACACTTAAGAGATCCCAACAAGGATAGAACTTCCGATTAATCATTCCCCCAGTCAAGGCTTTTTATTTAGAATATTATAAATCTCTTTTAATTTTCATTACACTAAATTATAATTGTTTATTTTCTGTTAATCAACTCTCAAAATTCTCGAAAAATTCCTGATTAATAAATTAGCACCCTTTCTAGCAACTCGTTAGGAGACAACCTGGGACTCATACTCTCAGTATTTTTATTCTAATTTTTGTGACACCTTTCTAATTTGATTAGGCAGATTTTAGCTGGTTAAGAGCTATACTCACAACGCTGTACTTATATTACAATCTCTTAATTGGCCTAACTTCTGCCGCTCATCATGGATAGTGTACATCCAACACCAAACTTACGTTTGGTCTTAGGAGGGATTGAATTGGTTTCATCCAAGGGAGGAGGCTTGAATGCTGAATCCATTATGCAAGTTCCTCCATTGTTAGGGGGTAATGGAGAGTCAAGAACCTTGAATACCATCCAGTCCTTATGCAAGGTAATCCTTGTTTCTTGTTCCTTTTGGATTCCCAGCTTCATCATCACAGATGAAGGTATCAGATTTAAACTTAAGCTAGGATTATACAAGGCTTTGTCAAAAGTGAGCTTTCCAGTAGTCCATAGGATTCGAAAGCTCCCTGGATCTGGCATCTTCCTTGGTAGCTCATTCTGAATTCGGATACTGTACTTCTCAGTAAGTACCTCTATTTCATCTCCTCTTAGGTCTGATGACAAGTCATCTTAGCCTAGTTTCACTAGCCTTTTTCTTTGTTTTTATTAGGTTTTATGCACTTTCTTGTATTGTAAGTAAGTAATTTGGAGTGAAATTGCATGGTTTCCTTGAATCAGTCAACCACCCTTTAATTGATACAAAATCATGAGGTTTAGGCTAAAATTAATTGAATTATGAATGAACTTTAAACCTTGTAAATTTGGTGATACTTTGATTGGTTGTTTTGATTACTTGTAGGTGAAGAAAAGAAAAGGATAAGAAAAGCGTGGCCTAAGGAATGTGTCCAAAGGAAGCAACAAGCGTGCCCAAGAGAGGAAAAGCGTGGCAAAAAAATCAAAGAAGAATGGAAGCCAAGTTGAGAAAGCAAAGTGAGCCTCACAAGGACAAATGGGAGAAAGCAAGGCACCAAGCTCAGTTCAATTAGTCAACTGAGCACTAAAGAAAGCAAGGAAACAACATAAGGCTCAGTTCACTAATTGAGCTTTATCGGGGGCTCTCAAAAATTAATTCAAAGCAAAAATCCCATAAATGAAGCCACCAAGATTTGAACCAAGGACCAAGGGGAGGCAAGGAACGTTCCTCACAAAGGAAAATCATGAAGAATTAGCCAAAATGCTTCCTCTAGGATTCGAACTTGGGAATTCTTTGAAACACAAGGGAGGAGCGCCACTTAGCTTACAAGAAAATGAGCCAAAATGCTTCCTCTAGGATTCGAACTTGGGAATTCTTTGAAACACAAGGGAGGAGTGCCACTTAGCTTACAAGAAAATAAGCCAAGATGCATTCAGGAGGGTTCGAACCAAGGAGCTTCATGAAGAGACAAGGAGGAGCGCCCACTCTTCCAAAGGAAAATTGCTTCAAACTTCCTCCACCAGGATTTGAACCTGGGACCTTGAAGACAAGAGCAAGGCGCCACCAAGGAAAGCTCAGTTGGTTTTCCCAACTGAGCACTACTCTCCCCAAGCCTCCCACTCTTTAGCGCAACAAAATGCTCACAAGGGAGCTTGTCATGCGCACCTTGACACGGCCAGGATCCCATGAGGCGCACAACATTGACACACTTAGAGCTCAGTTCAAAATTCCAACTGAGCTCTAGTGTAATGCAGCATGGCCAAGTCTGGACGCACAAAATCACATAAGGAAGGCAACATTTGGGCGCTCAGTTTGGTTTTCCAACTGAGCTTGCCCCTGGGAGGTGCACTTGGGCCAAAATTCACTAAAAATCCAATTTAATTCATTCCTTCACCAAATTTGAAAGCCCATCCAAATTCTAAAATCTAAGAATAGAAAGTGTATAAATAGAAGCTAGTTTGATTTAGTTAGGACCTCTAGACTTACTTGGAATTTTTCTTTTGAATTTTCATTTTTCATTTTGACTTTTTACTTTTGAATTTAGATCTTAGAGAATTGGGAAGGAGAATTGATCTCTCTTCTTCCTTGTTCTTGCTTGAGCACTCTTTACTTTTCTTGCTTTGGATCTTGGGTGAAGAATTGAAGAACTTCTGTTTCAATCTCACCTTGAGATCTCTTGCTTTAATTTTCTGCATAATTGAATTTCAATTTCTGTTTACTTTACTGCTTCATCTTCTTCTCTTTACTTCTGCAATTTACTTTTCTTTATTTCCTTTGCAATTATTCTTGTTGGATCAAGGAAGGATTTGAGATCTAGACTTGTTTTCTAGTCTCTTCCACTCCTGAGATCTTCAACTTCCTTTTACATTGCTGCAATTTAAGCACAAGTCATTTTCTGTTTACTCTTCAAGCATTTTCACTTTTCTGTTGAGATCTAGTTCAATTCAATTAATCCTCTACTCTTCTGTTTATTGCAATTTACCTTTGCTTGTTTAAATTCTACAATCCCAATTCCCAAATCCTTTTATGATTCAAGCAATTTACATTTCTTGCACTTTAAGCTTCAGTTATTTACATTTCTTGCAATCTAAGTTTCTGCAATTTACCTTACTTGTTCTTTAAGATTCAGCACTTTTACTTTCCTGCTCTTTAATTTACTGCAACTCTTCCCTCTCCCTTTACAATTTATGCAATTTAGTTTCTGCCAAATACAAACCACTCAACCAATACTTGATTCGCTTGACTAAATCAACCACTAAACCAAAATTGCTCAATCCTTCAATCCCTGTGGGATCGACCTCACTCATGTGAGTTATTATTACTTGATGCGACCCGGTACACTTGCCGGTGAGTTTTGTGTTGGATCGTTTTCCACACATCAAGGTCCTTCTTTTCAAAAAGAATGTATTTTAGATAGGCCGTATAGGGGTCTTTTTTTCAATACCTTTGCAACAAAGATATTGACTTGCAGCTCCTTAAGCGCTGCTGGAAAATGAGCCAACTGCTCATCTGCTGGTTCTTTCTGCACGCCAAGGAAAGATGGCTCTTGAGGATCTTTCACCTCTGCAAGGGCGTGCTCTGTGGGAGTCACAGGCTCCCCTTTCACGCTTAGAGAAGAATCAACTGGAGGTTCCTTCTCCTCTGTAGGGGTGTGCTCACTGGTATTCTCACGATCCTCCTGGTCCTTGATTGCCTTCAATCCCTCAGTAGCTCCATGGTGAAAACTACTATCTCACCTTCTTTTAAGGCCTCCTTTCCAGAGAGCATCAAGCTTTCTGTGAGGGTCCTATAGGGATGCACTTCCTCAAACAACTCAGTAAGAGTAATATTACCCTGCTCAGGTGTCCACTGGTAGTGGGTGTGAATGACTCCCTGAGGGTAGTTACCACTAATATTACTAGGAGCATTATAAACCTCAGCAGGGGGTGCAGCTACAGTCTCTATGTCTAGAACTTCTATCTTGACTGGGGTCTGAACATCTGTTGCAAACTTAGCCAATCTCTCAGGGAGAGAACCTGTTCAGGAATTTGTTAACAACCGTATCCCAGGTGTTCAAACTTCCTTTGGGTATAATATACCACCAATCTTTTGCTCGATCTCTAAGAGCAAATGGGAATAGTTTTATCTTGTGGAATTCAGCGTCTATTCCATTGGTCTCCGCATTGTCACAGAACTGTAGGAAGTCAGAGATAAATCTACTGGGGTCTTCCTGTGGATGTCCGTAAAATTGGAACTTCTGCAACACTAGGGTGATCAGTTGTAGGTTGATCTCAAAGTTACTTGCTCTGATAGAGGGTGCATTGATACCTCCTCCACGGAAATCAGAAGTAAGATCTGTGTCGGGGTCCAGAAGTCTCATGGTCTGCACATTCCACTTCAGACTCATAGTGACCTTGGTGTCTCTGATAAACCCCCTTCGTAGGGTTTATCTTGTGTTGAATTTAGAGCATTTTGATAACATTTTCTCACATTTATTCAATGAAATAGCATGATTTTTGTGATTGATCCCTCAATTATGCTTAAATGTGAAAACATGCTTTTAGACCTATAATTTGATGAGTTTTTATTTCCCTTTTGATTCTACTAGATACCTTGATGTGGTTGTTAGTGATTTCAGAATTGAAAAATACTAGGAGTGGATCAAGGGAGCAAAGAGGGAAGCATGCAAGTGGAAAAGATCATGAAAAGCCAAAGAATTGAACTCGCCCATGGATGCGTGCGCACACCAGGCGCTTACGCGCACCTTACGAAGTCACCCATGGACGCGTACGCGTGCTGTGCGCGTACACGTCGGTGCTGATATATGATTTTTTTTTTTAATAGAACACGTGTCTGGCGATTTTGGAGGGTTTCCAACCCCATTTAGAGTTGAGATTTTGGCAGGAAAAAGGCTAAAAAGACCAAGGAATGAAGGGGAAGGCATCATAGATTCATACACACACATTAGGCTAGCTTAGTTTTAGTTTTAGAGAGAGAAGCTCTCACTTCTCTCTAGAATTAGGATTAGGATTAGGTTTAGTTCTTAGATCTAGGTTTTAATTCATGCTCTCTTCTACTTCTTCTTCTTAATTCCTTGTTGTTACATTCATCATTCTCTATTGTTTGTTATAATCCCTTCTACTTTGTTTGTAGATCTACTTTTGTTCCTTCTATTTTCTTTTAATGCAATTTGAGGTAATTCATGTAGATCTTGTTTTCTTTGATTGTTGTTATTGATTTCTTACATTCAATTGTTGTTAGATTCTATTCTTGTTATCAATTTACTATGCTTTTCTTTTATGCCTCCCAAGTGTTTGATGAAATGCTTGGTTGGATTTTAGTATAGTATTTTATCCCTCTTGGCCTAGGTAGAGTAATTAGTGACGCTTGAGTTATCTAATTCCTTTGTTGATCGATAATTAGAAGTTGCTAATTGATTTGGATACCACTAAAGCTAGTCTTTCCCTTGGGAGTTGGCTAGGACTTGTGGAATCAAGTTAATTCATCCACTTGACTTTCCTCCATGATTAGAGGTTAACTAAGTGGTAGCAATATATAATTGTGGTCTCAATTGAGGAGGATAACTAGGATAGGACTTCTAATTCTCATTCCTTGCCAAGAGCTTTTCATAGTTGCTAGTTTACTTTCATTGCATTTTACATTTCTTGTCTCCTATCTCAAAAATCCCAAAACAAACCATAACCAATAACAAGAACACTTTGTTGCAATTCCTAGGGAGAACGACCTGAGGTTCAATACTTCGGTTTATAAATTTAGGGGTTTGTTACTTGTGACAAAAAATATTTTGTATGAAAGAATTATTGTTGGTTTAGAAACTATACCTTACAACGAGAAAATAACTAACTAATTAAGAAAGATTTGAAAACAAGATGAGATAAAAGATTAGAAAAGATTTTATTTTGAAAATATTTAAAAAAGTCAACAAGATAAGATAAGAATATAAAAGATTTGAAAAAGATTTAATTTTTAAAATTTAAAAGAAGATAAGATAGAAAAGATAAGATAAGTTAGGTAAGAAAGATAAAATAAGGAAGTTAAGAAAAGATAAGTTTTAAAATTAAAAATATTTGAATTTAAAATTTGAATTTTTTAGAAATTAAATTTTGAAATTTTAAATTTTGAATTTGAAATTTGAAACAAGATAAGATAAAGATTTGAAAAAGATTTGATTTTTGAAAAGTTTTATTTTGAAATTTGAAATTTAAAATTTGAATTTTGACATTGAATTTTAAATTTTAAAATTTGAAATAAGATAAGATAAGATTTTTGAATTTTAAAGAAAGATAAAAAGATAAGATTTTGAAAAAGATATAATTTTTTAAAAGATTTGATTTTGAAAAGATTTGAATTTTGAAATTTGAAACTAAGATAAGATAAGATACAAATTTTGAAATTAAAATCTGAATTTTTATTGTAATTTTTGAAATTTTAATTAAAATAAAGATATAAAAGATATTTTTTATTTTTGAATTTAATGAAGAAAGAGAAAAACACAAAGAGACACCAAACTTAAAAATTTTAAGATCAAAACAAGAAGAAAAACAAGAACACTTTGAAGATCAAGAAGAACACCAATAACAAAACTCAAAGAATTTAAAGAACACAAGAACATGCAAAAGACACCAAATTTAAAAATTTTGGAAACTAAAGACACAATTTTTGAAAATTTCCAAGGAAAACACCAAAAGATATCAAACTTAGAGATTTTAAGATCAAAACAAAAAGAAAACACAAGAACAACTTGAAGGTTAAGATGAACACTAAGAACACAATTCGATAAATTCAAGCCAATAAAGCCAAACAAGGGATACCAAACTTAAAATTCTTTGAAAACCAAGAGATGTATAATCAAACTAGTGGTTCGATGCTTTCCAATCACGTATTCACACGAACCCAAGAAGAACACGGGTGGTTGTCAGGCACGCGGTTTTAGTATGAAGAACGGAGATGATTGTCACAGGTCATTCCATTCATCAAGTTAAAGAACAAAGATACATCTAAGAATTGAATCAAACACGGATTGAAGAGAAACAGTAATACTTTTATTAATTCATAGAACTCAGCAGGGCTCCTCCCCTCAACCTAGGAGGTTTAAAAACTCATACTGATAGGAAACACAATGTGTAAAATGAAATATGGCAGATCCCCCCTAATGAGAGGTAAAAGTTCTTTAAATACTAAACTAATGACTAAGAATTACATAAGAAAGAGTAAAATAGTCTTTTAGTGCTAAAATCCACTTCTGGGGCCCACTTGGTGAGTGTTTGGGCTAAGCTTTGATGAGATCCACGTGCTAGGAGGCCTCTACGGCATTGAACACTGGCTAGGGGGTCCTCTTCGGGCGTTTGGATGCTGGTCTCCTCCTTTGGGCGCTGGACGCCTAGACTGGGGCAGGAGGCTAGCGTTGGACGCCAGTTTTGGGCCTTCAATTCTGAAGCAAAGTATGGACTATTATACATTTCTGGAAAGCTCTAGAAGTCCGCTTTCTATAGTCATTGAGAACGCTCCATTTGGACTTCTGCAACTCCATAAAAGCTCTTCCGAGTCCAAGGAGATCATATCCAGATAGCATCTGCAGTGCTTTCTCTGCCTCTGAATCAGACTTTTGCTCCAGCTCCTCAATTTCAGCCAAAAAAAATCTGAAATTGTAAAAAACATAAAAACACAAAGTAGAATCCAAAAATGTGAATTTTACACTAAATCCTATGAAAACTTAATAAAAATTAAACAAAACATGCTAAAAACTATATGAAAATGATGCCAAAAAGCGTATAAAATATCCGCTCATCACCCCGTGTCTCTCACCCGTGATGCCAAGGCATCTTAGGCTAGTTTCACTAGTATTTTTCTGTTAGTTTTAGTGGTTTTATGCACTTTCTTGAGCTTAAAGTAACCAAGAATGGTTAAAAGAATAACAAAGCAATGAACCATCCAAACAATATGATTTTGATGCAATATCCATGAGTTTTAGTTATATTACTTGAATGCTATGAATGGAAGATTTCTCATGAAATTTTGCAAGACTTTGATGCAATTGTTTGGATGATTTCAGGAAAGAAGAGGCTAGGCAAGGAAGCAACAAAATCAATAAAGGAAGCTTGAATATCACATGTGGAGTTTAAGTTCCAGTTTAAGCCTAAACTGGAGCTTAAACGCCAGAATCATGAAGGCTAAGAAATGCTGGAATTGAAGTTTAACCTCCAGTTTGACCTCAAACTGGAGGTTAAACGCCAGAATGAAAAGTCTCACCAAAGAAGCATTCCACGTTTAACCTCCAGTTTGACCTCAAACTGGAGGTTAAACGCCAGAATGATAATGCCACTCAGGAAGGAGTTCCACGTTTAACCTCCAGTTTGACCTCAAACTGGAGGTTAAACGCCAGAATGGGAAAAGCACCAGGGAGCCATTTCCACGTTTAAGCTCCAGTTTGACCTCAAACTGGAGCTTAAACGTGTTCGACCAAGTTTTCTCCTCCAGGGTTGCTCTCTCCATTTCCACGTTTAAGCTCCAGTTTGACCTCAAACTGGAGCTTAAACGTGTTCGACACCTCCAGGGCTACCTTTCTAAGCTTCCACGTTTAACCTCCAGTTTAACCTTAAACTGGAGGTTAAACGTGTTCGACCTCCAGGATGCCTCCTTCCATTTCCACGTTTAACCTCCAGTTTGACCTTAAACTGGAGGTTAAACGTGTTCGACCTCCAGGGCTGCCCTTCCTATATCCACGTTTAAGCTTCAGTTTGACCTCAAACTGGAGCTTAAACGTGTTCGACTACATGACTCTCCAGGGCTGCCTTCTTCCATTTCCACGTTTAAGCTTCAGTTTAACCTTAAACTAAAGCTTAAACGTGCTTCTAAAAAAGGCCTCACTGGAAGTGTCTGGTGTTTAAGCTGCAGTTTAAGCTTAAACTACAACTTAAACGCCACTCTTGGAAAAGGTTTCTGGACCAAAGATATTGTGGTTTAAGTTAGTATTTGAGCACAAACATTAACTTAAACTTATTCTGGTATGAAACCCAATTGAATATCATGGTTTATGGGATTGGGCCTGAAGGATTGATGAGTCTGAAATTTCAATTTATTGAGTCATGTGCCATTATTTGATTATCACTAAGTTGGCTCAATGAATGTTACAGAATTTGGACCAGCAGCCTCATCAAGATTATGGATCATAAACCCAAGGCAAAAGGAAAGCAGGGAGAGGCCTCAAAGCCCAAGAAACACAACAGAAGCTCAATATAGAAAGTGTATAAATAGGATAGAATTTAAGTTAGAGAGGAGGGGGACCTTCACTTTTAGCTAGTTTTCATATCTTGTAATTGAATTCAGAGCTATGACTCACTAAACCCCCTTTCATTGGGTTAGGGAGCTCTATTGTAATTCAATGAATCAATAATAGTTTATCTTCTTCTTCAATCTTTTCTCTTGAATTTTGTTAGAAAGCTTCTCGATCTAATTCCATTGAGTAGTTGTCTTGGGAAAGAAACTACCCATACTTGGAATCCTTCGGAACCTTGGGAAAGGAATGGAGGATTCATGCTAGAGAAGCTTTCTCACAGTGAATTGGATTGGGGTTTGGATGGATATTGTGACATGTAATCCTACCAAATTGTGGTTCATGAAACTGTGTGGTATAATCAGTGATCGAGCATCATCTCTTCTTATGAACATTTAAACCAAGGGATTGGGAATTTGTTTGTTTTTAGAGAGAATTGGTGAGCCAAGGGATTGGGATCCAATCATATAAGATTGCCAAGCAAAATTCAATGAACGCATTGGTTGAGGAAGAGATAAACATGTTTTGATTCGGAGATCTCAATATCTCCTATAACCCAATGAATTCCCCATTTCTGATTTCCACTTTCTCTTTACATTCTGCTACTCAATTCATGCAATCACCCCCATTCCCTTTTAATTTCAGCAATTTAGTTTCTGCTCTTTAATTCATGCAATTTAAGATTCCGCCATTTCAATTTCTTGTCATTTACTTTTCCCGCCAATTTTACATTCCGCAATACTCATCTCAATCTTGATTCCGCTCAACTAGAACACACTTCTAATCCGAATTGCTCACTCAACCAATCCTTGTGGGATTCGACCTCACTCTATTGTGAGTTTTTACTTGACGATAACCGGTGCACTTGCCGGAAGGAATTTTGCCGATCGTGCAATTTCCTAAATCGTAGCATAACTAGTTTATGTGCATCAAGTTTATGGCGCCGTTGCCGGGGATTGGTTTTCGATTGACAATTCTCCAATTGGAAGCTAACTAGATTGAGCAATTTCTCTTGCTTTGTTAATTCTGTTCAAGTTACTTGTTGAATTTTAATTTCTGCACTCGGTTACATGCTTTCTTTCTTTATGCCTTTAAATTCAAGCAACTAACTCACTGACTCACTAACTGTTTGAATTAATTCCTCAATTGCTCTAACCATACTCTTCCATTAACCAAGAGTATTTCACTTGTTTGTGCCTGTGCTGTGTTCTTGTATGACAGGTAGGAGAGGAGAGACATCAACTCCTCCATATACCGAACCAGAGAGGACCCTTCATAGACTGAGAAGGGAAGCAAGAGGGAAGAGAGTAGTGGGAGAAGAGGAATCTGAAGGAGAATCTGAGGACAATTTTGAGGAAGCTTTAGATCTCAACATGGATAGAGAAGTTCACAACCATGAGAGAGCTGATGGAAACAATGCCATTCCTGAGAGGAGGGTTCTTAGTTCATACATAAACCCAACCTCTGGGAATTGTGGTAGCAGCATCCAGAAACCACCCATTCAGGCCAACAACTTTGAACTCAAACCACAGCTAATATCACTTGTGGAGAATCATTGTTCATTTGGTGGAAGTGCTAATGAAGATCCCAACCAACATCTCACAAAATTCCTGAGAATTTGTGACACTGTGAAGTCCAATGGAGTCCAGGAAGATGCCTATAAACTGCTTTTGTTCCCATTTTCACTTAGGGACAAAGCAGCTAAGTGGCTGGAATCATTCCCAAGGGGGAGTCTAACAACATGGGATGAGGTGGAAAGCAAGTTTCTGGCACGTTTCTACCCCCCACAAAAGGTCAATAGGCTTCGATCTGAGGTTCAAACTTTTAGACAACAAGATGGTGAAACTCTCTACGAGGCATGGGAGAGATTCAAGGACTTGACAAGGAAATGCCCACCAGACATGTTCCATGATTGGGTGCAATTGCATATTTTCTATGATGGACTCTCTTATGAATCAAGGAAGGCTGTAGACCATTCATCAGGAGGTTCATTGAACAGGAAAAAGACTGTGGAAGAGGCCATTGAAGTGATTGAGACAGTGGCTGAGAATGAGTACTACTATGCATCAGAAAGGCACAACACTAAGGGAGTCATGGAGCTGAACCATGTTGATACAATTCTAGCCCAAAACAAGGTGTTTGCCAAGCAACTAGCAGAGCTTACCAGGCAATTAGAAACAAAGCAAGTGGCTGCAATACACACACAGGATCAAGAGGAAGTAAGCATTGAAGGAGGTGATTGGGAAGAGGCCAACTATGTGGGAAACCAACAAAAGCAATCATATGATCCACATTCCAACACTTACAACCCAGGCTGGAGAAACCACCCAAACTTTGGGTGGGGGAACCAACAAACCCAACCACAAAACCACAAACCTTACAACCACAACCAACATAACAATTCCACATACCAAAACTCCAACCAAAGATCATACCAAGCCACACAAAACACTTACCCCCAACCATCATATCATGGCCAAAATAATCAACTTACCCAACTTAATCCGAACCAACAATTTCAAGATCAATTAAACCGGATAGAAGGAATGATGGCAACCATGAGTCAAGACATAACCGAATTGAAAAGCTTCAGAGATGATGTGAGAGCTACCTTAAGAAACCATGGTGAAAAACTCAAGAGGATGGAGTCGCAAGTAGGAGAGCTATCTCAACAGGCCGTCAAATCAACTGCAGTGTTCCCTAGTGACACAGAAAAGAATCCTAAAGGGGAACAAAAGAGAGTGAGATGGGAAGAATGCAAGGCCATCACTATATTGAAGGAAGTTTCAGAAGAAGAAGGAATCAGGCCCTCAGAGCAGGAGCCAGAAATCTTGAAGGAAGGAGTGGAAGAAGTTAAGCAGGAAAGTGGAACTGAGCAAGCCAAGGAACTGCAAAAAGGCATGCTGGAAATATACCAACCAAAAGCACCATTTCCTCAGAGGTTAGGAGGAGGTGAAAAAGGGAAAACCTATTCAAGGTTTTTAGAGACATTTAACTCTCTCCATGTCAATTTTCCCTTTCTTGAGATTCTCCATCAAATGCCTACACACATCAAGTATTTAAAGGAATTGTTAAGCAAGAAGAGAGTTTTGAAGGGAGGACAAACGGTAACAATGAACAAAGAATGCAGTGCTCTCATCAAGAAGGACACACTATCTAAGAAAACGGACCCAGGAAGTTTTCATATCCCTTGCATCATAGGGGAAACAAAAATTGACAGAGGATTCTGTGATCTAGGAGCTAGCATAAATGTGATGCCTCTAACTCTTATGAAGAGGCTACAACTGAATGAGGTGAAATCCACTGATGTAATCATACAACTGGCTGACAAAACTCAGAAGCAAGCTGAAGGGGTAGTTGAAAATGTGCTGGTGAAAGTGGGGGATTATTACTTCCCCACAGACTTTGTCATTGTGGACATGGAGGAAAGCTACTTACACCCTATCATTCTGGGCAGACCATTTCTAGCCACTACTAGAGCGCTCATAGATGTAGAACAAGGAGAGCTAATTCTGAGAATACATGATGAACAGCTCGTTTTCAAAGTTTTCAAACCTGCATCTGAGCCTGAACCAGAACCTGAAAAGCCTAAGGATGATAGTAGCCATCTGTGTTTGGAGGAAAGTAATCCAGCAGCTGAAACTCTAAAACAGTCCTTGGAAGGCAAACAAGAGTTGCAAGAGTTAAAGCCACAAGAATCAGTGGAAACAGATCAGAAGGATCCTCCTGACATAAGGGTCAATGAAGAAATCCTCAAGAGAAAGGGAAGAGTGATAGGGAGATTGCCAAGAGGGTGGAGAAACAAGAAAATTCCCACTGAAGGTTTCTCTCCGGGAGATAACGTGATATCAAGTCATTATCTGCCAATCCCACCTGGCCTCAAAACCATTCCTTCCCAGCTCCCTCAAGTGTTCACAATCAGGAAAGTTCTTTCTATGGAACATTTAGAGGTCATGAATGAATCAAGTGGGGACGTTTTCATAGTGAGAGGAGAAGACGTCAAGCACTACAATCCACCCTAACAAGGGACAACCGTCAAGCTAATGACGTTAAAGAAGCGCTTGTTGGGAGGCAACCCAACCTGAGGTAATACCCTTTTGCTGTTTCTTTTATTTGTTTCAATAAAAAGGGGTGAAGTAGTTTCTGTGCATTGCAAAGAAATAAGTTTGGTGTTTCACACCAAACAATGAATTCGTAAATCAATAATTCAAAGGGGAATGTGTGACTCTAAGTTTGGTATTCCACCATAAAGATCAACTGAACACAACAACCTTTGAATTATATGAAAGGAACAACCATTCTAAGCAGTCACAGAAATGCTTAGAACCCTTAGCAGCAACTTCATTCCAAAGAGAACTCAAGGACTCAAAGAATAGAGAAGTAAGGGGGAGTCTAAGTTTGGTGTTCGCACACCAAAACTCGGATACTTACCCACACATAGTTGAGCTAACCACTCAAGTGCTTGAGAAGCAAGCAACTTCATCACTCTTTGCAGGAAAGGAAACAAGGATCTTAAAGCATGAAGCAACAATTAGGAGAAGAAGGAGAAATCAAATTGTTTCCTGGCAACAAAGAGAAATCAAGAAATTTCACAAGGTGGTATTGTTCCTTGATAATTCTTTAAAAAGGGCAAACAAAAGCATGCTTGTTCTGGTTTAGACTGTAAATGTTGAATCTTTCTGGAATGGGAAGTTGTTAGTATATTTGTCTGTTTAGTGCTTTGAATAAAGTGAATACCTAGATGTTTGGATATAACTTCACCCTCTTAAACAAGTGCTTGCCATGCTTGTTCTGTTTCTAAAAATAAAAGAAAAGTTTGAACAAAAGTAACTTGGCTCAATTAGTGACAATTCAAGTAGAATTAAGTGGTGGTATGCATGCTTGATTGTTTAAGTCAGATCACTGGACATAGAGTGTAGAATTATCATTTTTTTTATGTAGAAATTGAAAACTGTCTATGGATCTTGATGAATAAATGTCTTTGGCCATAAAAAAAGAAAGAAAAAGAAGAAGAAAAAGCCACTGAAAAAGGGCAAACAAAAAGCAAAAAAAAATTGAGAAAATAAGCTAGGTACCAATGGTTTGAACTTCTGAGACAAATGCCTGTGGTGTGTATGTATTAAGGATATGCTTGGATGAATAGGTTCTGAGGAGTGTTTCAACACTTGGTAACTTGGGTTAACTAACCCGGGATTATCAACCAAAAGTCCATTATCAAGAGCAACCTAAATACAAAACATTTAGTCACACAAAGAGGTGCTGGGCACCAATGTCTCAAGAAGAAATGTGAACTAAAGTGCCTAAAGTGGATATGTGTAGTGCACTGATAAGAAAAAGAAAATGCCAAAGGCATGTGCAACACATGACACTAAGCAAACAAGGAGCAAAAGAAGCTCTAAGAAAAAGAAAAGAAAAACAAAGAAGAGAAAGGTGCCAAGGACATAAGAATAACAAGAGGCCATAGCAGTATTTGATGGATGCAATGAAAAAGTGATAATCTTACCTGATAAGTATGAAAAAGTGATGCTGCAACTTTCTGCATAAAACCCTTCTGATGAACTTCAAATGCCTGCTAATATAGCCAATGTAATTGCTTTCTGTTTCATACTTTCTTCTCAAATAACTCAGGACTTGCTTAGGGACAAGCAAGTATTAAGTTTGGTGTTGTGATGCCAAGGCATCTTAGGCTAGTTTCACTAGTATTTTTCTGTTAGTTTTAGTGGTTTTATGCACTTTCTTGAGCTTAAAGTAACCAAGAATGGTTAAAAGAATAACAAAGCAATGAACCATCCAAACAATATGATTTTGATGCAATATCCATGAGTTTTAGTTATATTACTTGAATGCTATGAATGGAAGATTTCTCATGAAATTTTGCAAGACTTTGATGCAATTGTTTGGATGATTTCAGGAAAGAAGAGGCTAGGCAAGGAAGCAACAAAATCAATAAAGGAAGCTTGAATATCACATGTGGAGTTTAAGTTCCAGTTTAAGCCTAAACTGGAGCTTAAACGCCAGAATCATGAAGGCTAAGAAATGCTGGAATTGAAGTTTAACCTCCAGTTTGACCTCAAACTGGAGGTTAAACGCCAGAATGAAAAGTCTCACCAAAGAAGCATTCCACGTTTAACCTCCAGTTTGACCTCAAACTGGAGGTTAAACGCCAGAATGATAATGCCACTCAGGAAGGAGTTCCACGTTTAACCTCCAGTTTGACCTCAAACTGGAGGTTAAACGCCAGAATGGGAAAAGCACCAGGGAGCCATTTCCACGTTTAAGCTCCAGTTTGACCTCAAACTGGAGCTTAAACGTGTTCGACCAAGTTTTCTCCTCCAGGGTTGCTCTCTCCATTTCCACGTTTAAGCTCCAGTTTGACCTCAAACTGGAGCTTAAACGTGTTCGACACCTCCAGGGCTACCTTTCTAAGCTTCCACGTTTAACCTCCAGTTTAACCTTAAACTGGAGGTTAAACGTGTTCGACCTCCAGGATGCCTCCTTCCATTTCCACGTTTAACCTCCAGTTTGACCTTAAACTGGAGGTTAAACGTGTTCGACCTCCAGGGCTGCCCTTCCTATATCCACGTTTAAGCTTCAGTTTGACCTCAAACTGGAGCTTAAACGTGTTCGACTACATGACTCTCCAGGGCTGCCTTCTTCCATTTCCACGTTTAAGCTTCAGTTTAACCTTAAACTAAAGCTTAAACGTGCTTCTACAAAAGGCCTCACTGGAAGTGTCTGGCGTTTAAGATGCAGTTTAAGCTTAAACTGCAACTTAAACGCCACTCTTGGAAAAGGTTTCTGGACCAAAGATATTGTGGTTTAAGTTAGTATTTGAGCACAAACATTAACTTAAACTTATTCTGGTATGTAACCCAATTGAATATCATGGTTTATGGGATTGGGCCTGAAGGATTGATGAGTCTGAAATTTCAATTTATTGAGTCATGTGCCATTATTTGATTATCACTAAGTTGGCTCAATGAATGTTACAGAATTTGGACCAGCAGCCTCATCAAGATTATGGATCATAAACCCAAGGCAAAAGGAAAGCAGGGAGAGGCCTCAAAGCCCAAGAAACACAACAGAAGCTCAATATAGAAAGTGTATAAATAGGATAGAATTTAAGTTAGAGAGGAGGGGGACCTTCACTTTTAGCTAGTTTTCATATCTTGTAATTGAATTCAGAGCTATGACTCACTAAACCCCCTTTCATTGGGTTAGGGAGCTCTATTGTAATTCAATGAATCAATAATAGTTTATCTTCTTCTTCAATCTTTTCTCTTGAATTTTGTTAGAAAGCTTCTCGATCTAATTCCATTGAGTAGTTGTCTTGGGAAAGAAACTACCCATACTTGGAATCCTTCGGAACCTTGGGAAAGGAATGGAGGATTCATGCTAGAGAAGCTTTCTCACAGTGAATTGGATTGGGGTTTGGATGGATATTGTGACATGTAATCCTACCAAATTGTGGTTCATGAAACTGTGTGGTATAATCAGTGATCGAGCATCATCTCTTCTTATGAACATTTAAACCAAGGGATTGGGAATTTGTTTGTTTTTAGAGAGAATTGGTGAGCCAAGGGATTGGGATCCAATCATATAAGATTGCCAAGCAAAATTCAATGAACGCATTGGTTGAGGAAGAGATAAACATGTTTTGATTCGGAGATCTCAATATCTCCTATAACCCAATGAATTCCCCATTTCTGATTTCCACTTTCTCTTTACATTCTGCTACTCAATTCATGCAATCACCCCCATTCCCTTTTAATTTCAGCAATTTAGTTTCTGCTCTTTAATTCATGCAATTTAAGATTCCGCCATTTCAATTTCTTGTCATTTACTTTTCCCGCCAATTTTACATTCCGCAATACTCATCTCAATCTTGATTCCGCTCAACTAGAACACACTTCTAATCCGAATTGCTCACTCAACCAATCCTTGTGGGATTCGACCTCACTCTATTGTGAGTTTTTACTTGACGATAACCGGTGCACTTGCCGGAAGGAATTTTGCCGATCGTGCAATTTCCTAAATCGTAGCATAACTAGTTTATGTGCATCAACCCGCATCTCAACGGCTCTCTTCGCGGTCCTGCTTCCAACGACGGCTCAGCAGCAGTAAGGGGTTCGACGGCGGGCTCAAGGGCCCACTACAAGAAAAAGCAATATTTGTAACAAAAAAAATTGTTACAAAAAATCAAAATTTTAAAATAAAAGGAATTTGTAACAAAAAAAAGGGTCGTTGCAATATGTGCCGTTACAAAAAGTTTTTGTAACAAAAAATGGAAGTGTTACAATTCAAAATAATGTTTTATAACAAATTTTTTTAATACAAAAAATGAAATTTGTTACAAAAGTGGTAACACTTTTTTACTTTTAAAATATTTTTCGTAACAATTTATATTTTTGTGTCATAATATTTTGTTACAAAATACTACTTATTCTTGTAACATTTTTTATTCTTTTGGTTACAAAATAGAAAATTCATTTTAAAATTTTAAATTAAATAATTGATATATCAATTAATTTGCTAATCCCACTAACTCAACCTTTATATAATATATAATCATATAGATAATTAAAACATCTTACATGTCATTAAGATTCTTTTACAATAAAATAAATTCTACAAATTCAACGAAACACAATTTTTTCCTAACATAAAATTGTATCGTATTGAATTTATAATTATTGAATCTTTTATCATATTTCAGTCAATATAAAGTCTAGCACGTTGGCATCAATTTTGTACACCTACAAATATAAATGATGAGGGAAAATTAGATTTCCACACAAACTCACTGGCAACTGTACCGGGTCGCATCAAGTAGTAATAACTCACAAGACTGAGGTCGATCCCACAGGGATTGATGGATCAAGCAACTTTAGTGAGTGATTAGTTTAGTCAAGCAGACAGTATTTAATTGAATGAAATCTGAGCAGCAGAATGTAAATTGCAGAAATATAAAGTGCAGGAAGTAAATTTGACAGAAGCTTAAAGAGCAATAAAAGTAAATTGTAGTGAATGTAAAATGACTTGTGTGCAGGAAAATTAAAGAAAGCAGTAGATCGAAACTCAGAACAATTGCAGAAGAACTAAATTGCATGAAAAGTAAATTCAAATCACAGCAAACTCAAATGTAAAGATGCAGAAAGTAAAATTGCAGAAAAGGAAATTGTAGCAGAGAAATGTAGAAAGTGAATTTGCATAAGTTGAATTGTAAAAAAGTGCAGAAATATAAAAGAGTATCAACTATGTTAAGCTCTCTGGAGTCTCTAATCCTCCAAGAGAGATCTGGAGTCTCTAATCCTCCAGCCTGAGCCTCTATTCTACTCCTATTCCTACTGTGCGTGTGTCTTTTGAAGTGAAACTGATGCCTTTATATAGGCTTTACAAAATGAAAATTGAAAACAAATTACAATTCAAATGAAATTCCTATTCTAACTATCTCTTATGCCTTTAAGTGATGATACTGGGCTCTACTTGCTTTGAATTTTCAATTGGGCTTGGAATCAGACAAATTGAGCAGAGTTGCAGCTTCCAGAAGAGCGTAGCGTTCATTTAGAGAACGGAGCATTCGGGCACCCACGCGCACGCATCCTTCACACTTGCGTGGGCTTTTGCATTGCCCATCGATGCATACGCGTCACTCACGCGTATGCGTCCTTTCAACGTTCTCTTAATGAGCGCTACGTTGGCTTAGTGAGCGCTACCCCACGCGTGCGCGTCATGTACGCGTGCGCGTGTGTAGCAAAATCCCAATTTCATGCTTCAGCGCCAGCCACGCGTGCGCGTGCTTTGTTCTAGGTGCACCCTCGACGCGTGCGCGTCAAGCACGCGTGCGCGTCGATTGCAAAACCTTGCCTCCAAATTTTAACTTGCCCGAAAATGCTGGCTTAGTGAAGGTAGCGTTCTCTTTGCAAATGAGCGCCAGTCATTTCCACGCGTACGCGTCATGCATGCGTACGCGTGGTTCTTCAGAATTCCTTGCCCGACGCGTGTGCGTCTTGGACGCGTGCGCGTCGTGACATTTTCGCGCCAAGAGCCTTTTCTTTGTTTAAATCATGGGCCACGCTTTTAAAAGCGTGGCTTAAGGCTCCAAAGTGTGTCCAGGTTCCAAAATGTGCCCCAGAATTCCTCTTTTCTCCTTTTTAGCTTATTTTGTGCTTTTTTGCTTCTTTTTCCACTTATTTCCTACAAAGTTTGTAAAATCAAAAGATCAAAGCAATATACTATTTAAGCACAAAATTACTCAATAATTAAGCATTAATCATCACTTTCTTGTATGAAAAAACCAAAGAAAAACATGACATGATGACATGTCATCACAACACCAAACTTAAACCTTGCTTGTCCCCAAGCAAGAAAAGAATCATGCAATAAACTTTGACAAATCGAGGTGAGAAGAATAGCAAGTTAAATGTTCATGGTTGGCTATTTTTCTATGCATGCTTCAATCACAAAAGAAATGTAAATGATTGATGCTTCTATCTAGCTCATTTTATGAAATCTTCTCCTTATATTTCTTCCTTGAAACAAGCTTTTTATTCTCTTATTAGCTTCCCTTTTGGGTGCTTTGCCCCATGAGTTGATAACAAAGCTACGACTCTAAATGCTTTGTTTTCAAGTATTACCACTTGATACATAAGCACCACAACCATTTAATTAGAGGAATTCTTTTAAGCTCATTTATTTTTTTTCTTTACTCTCTAATCATTGATGCTCAGAGCCTTGAGCTTTGAGGGAGTGCATTCGCACTTGAGCCTAACCTTGACTCTAAGTGTTTTTTTTTCAAGCTTTTTGCCTGATACATAAACACCACAAGTACTTAACAATTAAATTTTCATTGGTACTCAGAGCCTTCAACTTTCTCATTCTTTCCCTTTTGCTTTTCTTGCCTTAATTTCATTTGCTTCTTCAAGGTTTTCATGATTTCAAAAACTTCATAAAATGTCCTAGATGAAAACTTCAATTAAATAAAATCTAATGCAATTGAGCAATAGTTAATCATTCTAGCCTTCCAATACTTGTATGCACATGCTAAGTTCTTCTTTAATTCCTTGTTTGTTTATGATCATGATACTTTATTACTTTTGAACTCACAGAATTCAAGTTGGTAGTCATAATGTCACAGCAAGATGTTACAAATCAAAATCTAAGCTATGCTTATTCATACCACACATGCATACAGAGAAGATAAAGACAATCATGCTCTTTAAAGTACTGGAAGCAAATAAGAGGAAAAAGAACTTTACCACCTTGTAGTTCATCTTCACTATTGTTGTCATTTTCCTCCCATTCTTCCCTTTCCCATACCAACTTAGAGTGTTTGCTCATTCTCAAGCAACAATTAGAACAATGGTGATGGGGTCTATGATGAATCATGAGTGTCTTACACAATGGAATGTTAGTAGTACATGTGTTTAAGCAAGAAAAATGAAAAATAACAATGAAGGCACAGGAAACAGAGACATTGTGATTGCAAAAACAAGTGGGGTGTGCATGATACATGGCATAAAAGATAAGTGGCACACCAAACTTAGTATGACACTTTCACTTGGAATTGATGCAAGTATCTAGTAAAGATTGGAAGCAAATTTTGTTGCATAGCAACACCAAACTTAGAATGCAACCATATGTCAATTTATTTTAACTAAAACAAAGGCAACTGTTATATGTTAAATGCAATTACCAAGGGAAGAATCTGTCATGAATAAGAATTTCTTAGTAAGGTATTTAACAAAAACAGTTAGGGAGCAAAATAAAAGAAAGCATTAAAAATAAAGAAATGACTAAAGCAAAGAGGAAAATAAAAAAAAATCAAACCAAAAGAAAGAGAAAACTGCAGAGGCATTATGATTATGCAGACAAGTGGTGTTGCTGAATAAATTGCATCGAAAATAAGTGCCACACCAAACTTAGAATCTTAGTGTGACACTTTTATTTTTGATTTGCTGCAATCATCCAGAAAAACAAATTGTTGCAGGGCAACACCAAACTTAGAATGTAATCATATGCCAATTTAATGAAATTTAAACAAAGCAGACAGAGAAAATAAACAAAGCAAAGAAATGAAATGTTACCTACAGTTGGGTTGCCTCCCAACAAGCGCTCTTTTAGTGTCTTTAGCTTGACATGTTGTTCTTCACTTTTTTCCTCTTCTTCCAGTTAAGAGGAATGACCTCAAGGGGGGAGAAGATTCAGCTATTCTCCCCTGTCTTGGTCTCTCCTTAGCAAGCTTCCTTTTGTTATTTGCTGGATTGAACTTGCTTGCTGGATCAGGGGTAGGATTGTTTGCAGTTGGCCTTTTCTTCTTCATGGATATGATCATTTGTGGCTTGGTCCCAATCCTCTCTTACGTGTTATTGTTGATTGCCTTCACTTCTTTGATATCAAGACATGGTTGCTGTGTGATTGTTGGAGTATCATCTTCATCAAAAGCCTTTTGAATTGGTGGTTCAATGAGCCCTTCTTCTATGCAACTTTCTTCCTCACTTAAATATGGACTTCCTTGATTGTCTTCCTCACTTTCTTGTTCTTCCACTTCCTTTTTTTTACTCAACATTTGATTTAATAGCACTTTCATGGAGGAGGTTTGTTGTTCTTCCATGATTTCTTCATCTCCTCTTCATATTTTTCAATCACAGATTCAAGTGTTGAGAGTCCTTGGTTCAGGGAAGTTTGTGGGGGTTGTGAGTTTTCATGGTTCTTTGTCATATCAAGTGGCTTCTGTAGATGTGCAGTTTCAGGTTCAAATGCCTCCTCCACCTCATTCTTCATTGAAATTTTGCTTGACACAGGGGCCTCTTCATCTTCCTTCTCCACTTCTTCCTTTTCATCCACAAATTGATCTTCATTTTCCTTGCTTAGCAATTCTTTGTTTCTCCTTGCTTCCTCCAAATATCCACCCATCTTATTGCAGAGGGTTTCTTGCTCTTTCCAAGAGTCTATGGATATTTGTAGGTATTGTTCAAATGCTAGCTCAAGGGATGAAGGTTGAGAGTAATTTTATGGGCATGGATGTGTTGTGGTGATGTTTTGAGGGGTATGAAATGAATTTTGTGAATTGTGAAATGAATTTTGTGGTTGGTACGGATCGTGGAATGAGTCTTTTGTGTAGTGAAATGAATGTTGTTGTTGGTGAGATGAATTGCATGGATTATTGAGAAAACTTTGTGTTGAGGCATAGTCAAGTGATGAATAATTTTCAAATGAAAAACTGTGAGGTGAGGTTGGGCAATTTTGCTTAAATGAATTAAAGGTTTGCTCAAGTTATGATGGCTCTTGATAAGTGGAGTATGAACTGTCAAATACTTTCTGATTTTGATCCTCCCATCCACAATGTGAAACATTGCAGCATTGATCAGAGTGTGGATCATCTTGTGGCATTGGGGGATAATCTTGTATGAATTCATTGAAAGCAGGATCAAGTGATGATATTTCTGGATGAATAGTATATGGAGTATTAAAATTCCCTTCCCAGCCATAGTTTGTGTTAGTGTCATAACAGTATGATTCACTTTGTGGCTCTGGGAGGAGATTCCTTTCACTTGATTGTTCACACTCTTGTGGATATGCCCAGACACCATGAGGATAATGACATAAATCATTTTGTGGTTCTGGACAATATCTCATGTGATTTGTTTGATCAATTTGTGATTCTAGAGCATATCCCCATTGATTGGGTTGCCTAGAATCTGTTAATTCTTGGTGATACTCCCAACCACCATTAGGATAATGAATTGACTCATATTGTGGTGGTGGGTAATATCCCATATGATTCTCTTGTTCATCTTGTGGTTCTGAAGCATGTCTCCATTGATTGGAGTGCTCAGAATCTGTGTTTTCTTGGTGATATTCCCAGCCACCATTAGAATAGTCAATTAGTGATGGTGGGTAATATCCCATAAAATTTGTTTGATCACCAGATGAGTTGAACTCTATTTGAATTTTGTAAAACACATCTCCAATGAAAATTAAAATTCATATCTCAGGGAAGAATTTCTTAGTGAGGCAAAAACACAAACACCTTGGTTTCCGCAGAAAACAGAAAATTAAAAGGACCAAAAACAAAGAAAATGCTTAATCTAGACTTCTCACCCACTTAATCATTGTCGATCTATATCAATCCCCGGCAACGGCGCCAAAAACTTAATGGGTGAAAATTAGATTTCCACACAAACTCACCGGCAAGTGTACCGGGTCGCATCAAGTAGTAATAACTCACAAGAGTGAGGTCGATCCCACAGGGATTGATGGATCAAGCAACTTTAGTGAGTGATTAGTTTAGTCAAGCAGACAGTATTTAATTGAATAAAATCTGAGCAGCAGAATGTAAATTGCAGAAATATAAAGTGCAGGAAGTCAATTTGACAGAAGCTTAAAGAGCAAGAAAAGTAAATTGCAGTGAATGTAAAAGGACTTGGGTGCAGGAAAATTAAAGAAAGCAGTAGATCGGAACTCAGAAAAATTGCAGAAGAACTAAATTGCATGAAAAGTAAATTCAGATCACAGCAAACTCAAATGTAAAGTTGCAGAAAGTAAAATTGCAGAAAAGGAAATTGTAGCAGAGAAATGTAGAAAGTGAATTTGCATAAGCTGAATTGTAAAAAAGTGCAGAAATATAAAAGAGTATCAACTATGCTAAGCTCTCTGGAGTCTCTAATCCTCCAGCCTAAGCCTCTATTCTACTCCTATTCATATTGTGCGTGTGTCTTTTGAAATAAAACTGATGCCTTTATATAGGCTTTACAAAATGAAAATTGAAAATAAATTACAATTCAAATGAAATTCTTATTCTCACTATCTCTTGTGCCTTTAAGTGATGATACTGGGCTCTGCTTGCTTTGAATTTTCAATTGGGCTTAGAATCAGACAAATTGAGCAGAGTTGCAGCTTCCAGGAGAGTGTAGCGTTCACTTAGAGAACGGAGCGTTCGGGCACCCACGCGTACGCGTCCTTCACGCTTGCGCGTGCTTTTGCATTGCCCATCGACGCGTACGCGTCACTCACACGTACGCGTCCCTTTCAGTGTTCTCTTAATGAGCGCTACGTTGGCTTAGTGAGTGCTACCCCGCGCGTGCGCGTCATGTACGCGTGCGCGTGGGTAGCAAAATCCCAATTTCATGCTTCAGCGCCAGCCACGCGTGCGCGTGCTTTGTCCCAGGTGCACCATCGACGCGTGCGCGTCGATTGCAAAACTTTGCCTCCAAATTTTAACTTGCCCGAAAACGCTGGCTTAGTGAACATAGCGTTCTCTTTGCAAATGAGCGCCAGTCATTTCCACGCGTACGCGTGGTTCTTCAGAATTCCTTGCCCGACGCGTGCGCGTCTTGGACGCGTGCGCGTCGTGACGTTTTCGCGCCAAGAGTCTTTTCTTTGTTTAAATCATGGGCCCCGCTTTTAAAAGCGTGGCTTAAGGCTCCAAAGTGTGCCCAAGTTCCAAAATGTGACACATAATTCCTCTTTTCTCCTTTTTAGCTTATTTTGTGCCTTTTTGCTTCTTTTTCCACTTATTTCCTACAAAGTTTGTAAAATCAAAAGATCATAACAATATACTGTTTAAGCACAAAATTACTCAATAATTAAGTATTAATCATCACTTTCTTGTATGAAAAAGCATAGAAAAACATGACATGATGATATGTCATCAATAAACAATGAAAACCAAAATTAAAAAATAACACATAACACTATCTTCATCCGAGTAAAAATTAAGTTAGAAGTTACAAGTTAAAATTAGCTAATTCTTTAAGAATCTATTCTCAAAATTCAAAACTAGCCAATCAAAAATGCAAATTATCAAGAATTATGAATTCAATATATAAACTTGGGCTAATTAATCACAATTCAATCACAACTTAGTGAACAAAGTTATTAAATTTATATAAGTATCAATTGTCAAACAATCACTACAAAACACAATTTCCACCAAAATCTTCATAACAAATATACTTGACTTTTTTATGCTTTTACACTCATAAAGTTCCATAATGAGGTTTATGTCAAAACATGAGATAAGAACATAAAGATGCACCTGAACAGAGTTTCTGTTATTGCAGAAGCAATAGTGATGCAGAAAAAGTTTGGAAATAGAGAAGTATAGCAAGAATGGAAAAATAGGACTGAATTGAGCAAAATTGACAATGAGTAAAAAGTGCTAATTGATTACAATAAGTATTAGGCTTATATAGCGGGAGACTGTTGATAATAAAGCTAAAGTCTCCTTAATCAACTTTTAACAAACTAAATAATAACTTGACAGCTAAGCCACACTATCTTGAGCTTTTTTAAACTATAATTGCTCTTGCATTTCATCACTAGCCTTAACAGCACCATCAACAAAATTATACTAGAATCATTAAAATCAACTATCAATAGTTATTAAAGTTTCATAAACATTATAGAAACAAAAAACTTAATAACAAAAGCAACAACAATGTTATACCCGGTCACTCAAAAAATTTCAAAGCTTAAAACCTGTACACATTGATACTAGCCAAGCCATTACCGAATAAGAAGTCTTAGCCACCCAAATAATTTCAAAACAATTTTTACTAGAAGCACAGATTAAGATTTATACTATTCAATTTCTTTTGAATTTTTTAGCCTATTTAATTATTTTTTTTAATCAAAAGCTTTTAGTCCCTTAATACTTATAGTTAAGAGAAAACAAGCACAAAAAATGCACAAAACAAGCACAAAGTATGCGGTGGCTATAGAAAATCAAACAAGGTTCAGAGCAATCAACAATTAGCAATGCATTCATAAAAAATGGTAGCTGCAGAAAATCAAGCAAGGTTCAAAGCAATAGCAATTAACAATGCATTCATAAAGAATTGCTAATTTTGTCATGTATTTTTTATTTTGTAGTAAATACAAGGCAATTAGCAATGCATTCATGCTAAAGATTGCAAATCATTTGTCCCTAAACATGTGGTTAGCATACAAATAACTACTACTATGACAACATCATGACAGGCATTAAAACTTTGCTACCAAATTTTCAATAAAAACAATAAGATTAGCAACGTACTTGACCCTGTGCAAATTGGACACCTCTGCAATAGTTTTTCTCATCTTTGAGGTCTCTTGATTGATCCGAGTCTCAATGGCACGAAACCTTCTAGAATGTTCAGCAACTTGGCTTTCTTTTCTCAACACTGCTCTCCTATGAGCTGCTACTCTCCTCTCCTTGTCTATCTCAAACTTAACCACCAAAAATAAAATAAAATAAACAAAATAAGAACAACTTTATGAATTCCCAGATATTTAAATTATACCAAACAAAAAAGCATCTCAAAATTTTAGATAGAAATTAAAAAATTAAACTTCACAGAACTTCCCAGATAGCCAGATAATAAAATTCTACCAAAATACCTGATAAACAATTGATAACAAAATAAACAAAAAAATCTGAACTTTCTTCCATTCCCTACCTTAGAGTGTCGAGTTAGCAGGAATTAATTGCGACGAACCCCTTTTTCTTAATCTGTGGCAACAGCAGCAACATTTCCGATCACTTTCCAGTAGTAGCAGCGGCACCGGAGCAGGGAAGAGGCAAGGCAGCTCAGACCAACGGCTCCAGCAACCTCCTCTGGGCGAGTTCTGTCCCTTTAAAAATGCAGCCTGAAACTAATTCCAAATCTTAACCCTAATTCCAATCCCAACCCCAAAGTTAACCCCAATCCAAATTTAATGTTGACTCCCAAGCCTAAGATCAATCCAAGCTTAATTCAAAGTCCAACCCCAACCCTAATCTCAAGCCCAAGTCTAAGGAGAACACCAAGCCTGCTGCAACCATTAACACCAAGTCTAATCCAAAATCCAATTTTTTTAGAGCTTAAAAATAACCCCTCCCAAAATTAGACACAAACTAACTACCAAGTCTAAGAAGAATACCACTTCATAATCTAAACACAATCTAATCCAGAAGAATATCATATCTCAAACTATTAAAGTATTACATTGTGACGCGGATGACTCCCTTCCTTTTCCGTCGTTCTTCCTCTTCTCCTCTGCTCAGATCGGTGTCGACGGCGGTGAGGGAAACTTTGGGACATCGCATGTGATGGCGGCAGCAGCGGCTTGAACGGCGACGGCGGTAAGCTCCACGAACAGTGACGGTTCGAGCTTGATGGAAGGCAGAACGGCGACGGCAAGGCACGAACGGCGGCAACTCTGGGCAGCAACCCCTCCTTCGTGAGTTCTCCGTCTCTGTGTGAGCTCTCTCTTATTGACAGCACAGCGGCGACTCTCTCCTCTGTGCTTGACAGTTCGGTGGCGGTGGAATGGGCTGGACGCGGCGGCAACAAGCGAGCAACGCTCTTCTCTTCTCCTCCCTCGTTGATCTCTGCGTGGGTGGGTTTGTTGTGAAGTGTGTGTGTGTGTGTTACGTTGAAAGGTGGGGAGGGGGGTTTGTGTGGCTGAAGCAGAGGTTAGGAAAAATTAGGGTTTTTTTTGTTTAATTTGAAAATTTTAGAATTTAGGATTAGAAATTAAAGATTTTATAAAGGAATAAGAATAAATATGAATAGATAGAGGCTAGAGTAATTTTAAAATTAAATATATTCTATTAAAAATATTTAAAAATATTATTTATCAACATATTGTTAAGTTTAATTAATTATTTTTAATTTAAATTATAAAATAAAATATAAAATAATCAATTATAATAAAATTCACAAAAATATTAATTAACTTAACTCTAAATATTCATAAAATTAATTTAATTATTTTAGATTAATTTCTAAAAAAAAAGAAGTCAAGTTAATAAAATAAACCATAATTTATTCATAATAAAAATTATTTAAATTAAACTATATAATTCTTCTATCACTGAATTTTAATTTCTATTATGCAAAATATTAAATTATAATAAAATTACATAAGAATCTTGATTAATGTAAAAATTAGCTGAATGAAAAATTTTTATATTTTGTGACAAACAAATAACTTGTTACAAACAATATTGAATTTTGTGACAAATTAATTTTTTGTTACAAAATAATTAAAATTTTTGAAACAAATGGGTATTTCGTTACAAAATATTTTGAACTTTTGCAATAAAATACCGATTCGTTACAAAAGTCAAAATAATTTTGTAACGAAAAAAATTAAGTCGTTACAAAATAACAAAATATTTTGTAACAAATTATATTGTTGTTACAAAATATTATTATTATGTAACAATTACTAATTTTTGTTACAAAAAAATAATTTTTTGTAACAATTTTAAATTTGTTACAAATGTTCCATTTTCTTGTAGTGGCGTGATGCGGTGCTGTGGCGGCGCAGATTTCTCGCCGGCACTGCCTCTTCTCCGGTTCTCCTCCGTTTCCTCACTCCCTCGATCTCCATCTCTCTTCTGCTGTCTCTCATGTCTCTTTTCCTTTTCCATTTGTTTTCTCCCTTTTTCTTTTGTTTTATGTGTGTGTGCGTTGTAGCTGTGAGGGAGAAATGGGGGTGGGATGGCAGTGGGTGAGGCGGTAAGGCGATGCGGTAAAAGGCTTAGGGTTAGGATTTTCAATTTGAAAATTAGGGTTTCAATTGGAAAAAAGAGCTAGGGCTAGTATAGGTATTTTTAATAAAATTAGGGTAATGAAGTAATAATTTAAAATCAAATTTAATTAAATAATAATACCTATGAAAATACTATTTAATTATTAACTTACAATTTTTTTTTCAAATAAATACTCTAATTCAATAATTAGAGATAATCAAATTAATTTTCTTTAAAATAATAAAATAAAGTTCAAAATCTAATTATTCAAATTAGAGCATATAAAATTCTCATTGTTTTTAAATCAGTAAAACTTTAAATTAACAATAAAAAAATACTCAATTAATAAAAAAAAAATTTAAAAATATTCTCTCAAATAAATTATAAATAATTTATTATTTAATTTTCAAAATCTAGGATCTTACACATATGCGAAGCATTTCTTGCCAAAGAGGCTTCAACATTTTGTTCCTTCTATTTTGAGCCACATATTAAAACTTAGAGAACTAGAATTGGTAGGAATGATGATAAAGGGAAATCCTTGTTGAGTGGACCAAAATCCCTGACTTTTTTATAAGAAGGATATGCACTAGGTACAAGAAGTGAACACTTAGACCAAAAAGAAAATTAAGGCCGCACATTTGCATGTATTGCTGAATTGTGATAAGATTTTACCCTATGTGATGTAAGCTTTTAAGTTATTTAAATAGCTCGTTATATTTTTTCAAAGATTAGTTTTACTTATTTAGATCATTAATCTGATTGTAATACTATTTTAATATAGGTTATTTCAAGAAACAAATTCTTATTCTTCACTTGATAAATTTTCACGTTGGTTCAAAGAATACGTTTGATTGAATATGTATGGTACAATGGATGCCAAAAATGTTGCATTTAGTTGGATCCAATAAATAAAAGGATGAGCTATCCAATTCACAATGTCAACGGTCATCAATTTCATTCTTTTCAAAGGTCAGTGGGTAAAAAAAGTAGATTATACTAGGGTTTGGGTCACAAAGACACAGGTAGTGATCACATTCTGATTGGTTCGGTGAGTTGCACAACATAATTCAATTATAATATTATTGTCACAACACATACACAGTATTTAGATTTAAATGTGAATAGTTTGATCCAAGTTCGCGACACAAAACATAAAAGCATAAAGATTATAATATCATTAAAGTGAAAGTGAACAAGAAAGATAGACATCAAAACCCTTTCATTTTACCCCAAAATGTACAAGTACACTATTTGCCTTACCCGAAAAAGTGTAAGTTTAGTTGGATGGTTATAGTTAATACTAAACCAAGAGGTTACATCAAGTCTGATAGGATTAAAGTTGGTGGCTGACACTCGCGATCTTATCACTCTTAAAGTAGATAATGACATTCATCCACTAGAAGAAGAGGACGATGACATAGAAGAAGAAGGGAAGGAAGAAGAGGAAAAGAAATTCGATGATCAGAAAGTAACATCCAAAGAAGATGATGAACAAGGAATTGTTAAAGAAGAAGAAAGGATTTTCTTTTTATGTACTTTGACATTACTTTCCTTTATTTTATTAACGAGATTATTTTATTAGCAATTGTTATTTTAGATTAAATTATAATTTTTTATATTTTAATAAAAAATATTTAGTTTTTATTAATTTTTAATTTCAATTTTAGTTATTCCTAGTAAAAATAGAATATAATTACGATAATCATAGTTAAAAAATATTAAATATTTTTTAATTATCGTCAAATTTTGCATGGAATAAATCCAACTGCATCAATTAGAACTACTTTTTCTAACAATATTTTATTATATAATATTACTATCAAACTTTTTGGGAAAAATTTTTGCGACAATAATTATGACGCGAAAAATTAAACATGGCACCATTATTTTACCATCGGATTTTTTCCGACAATAATAACAAATAAAAATAGTCACTCTGAAAATAGTTACAGATACTAGTAATATTTATACCGTCAAATTTTATTAATTCGGTAATATTATTATTGACAGATTTTTTGAAGAATTTTACCGATAAGTCCAATGATTTTTAGCATTTTTTTTGTAGTGTCTCTGATCTTATATATTCTTTACTTCTTCATTTTTTTTTCGATATAAGACTAATTTATTATATTTTTCACACTTACTACTTAACAAATACAATATCTAAATAGAAAAAATGGACCAACATTTTTTTTGTTAAAAGTGATATCCTTTAATCAAATTAAATTAATTTTTTTTTCTATTTTTTATGTACTCTTTGAATAAAAAAAAACTTTATGTTTGGTATTATCTTGTATTTTCTCCTTAAATATTTTCATAAAAAACATTATATCTCCAGGATGAAAATCCTTGCATGTATAAGAATATAAGATTTTGTGTTTTATTGGATAATAAAGGACAAGCTTGTCCCATAAATAAATGATGAGACGAATTAATCACTCTTGGACTCTTGGTTTCTTAAGGAACTACTTTTGTCCCAATATTTTGGCTTAAGGTGCTCTTAATTGCTTGATAATGTGGATTCATAATTCAAATAATGTATAGTGCTACTTGCATTTTTCTTTAACTGGAAAAGAACTATATATATATATATATATATATATATATATATATATATATATATATATATATATATAATGCAGCAAAGCAGTCAAATTAGACACTGAAGCTTTAATTTCCTTTCACATTCCTTTTGTTAATTCCATGATAAAATACCGAATTAAAGACTACTTCGGCAAAAGGAGACACTAGCTATGAGAAAACCTCAATCAAAGACTTTATACATAACCCAAAATACTAATATATTTAACTAGCTAGCAATATCACAAATTAAATTAACTGAATGAACAAATTAGCCAAAGCTTAGAGAGATACATGCATGGATCATCATCATCATGATATGAATATATATTTAGTAAGATTACTAGTTACTAGACCAAAGGGTTCGTTGCGGAAGATCCATAGCTGTTAATCATTCCGGTAGTAGTCCATGACCCAAATGTCTCTTTTCCATCAAGGGGAAACAATTGCCTAGGGTTTGGCTTCACATCAATCAAACTATTTTGATTGCCATTGTCACCTGAATCATCATATGGTAACATCAATCTCTGACAAGATCCCATAATGTTGTAGCTCCCAGTATTGTTGCTGTTGTTGTTGTTGTGATTGTTCCCTCCATCAAGTGACATATTATTATTATTTCCTCCAAATGCTGAAGAGCAAAGTCCTTGATAATTTGGTGATGATGATGACGTCATCAAATTGTAACCGCCACCATTCATCATCATATGATGATGATGATCACTATTTCCAAGGAAATCAAAGCTCCTAGAACCACTCTTAATGATACCACTCTCCATCATGAAGTCCAACGGCCTAGGGTTATTCTCAAACATGAAATTAGGGTTTCCCAATAACCCCCCACCAATACTACTCATCCCAAACAAACTGTTCATGTTAGAGGAGAATTGATGTAGATCTGGGAAACCACCATTATTAGAAGGATAATGTAGTTGGTTTTGATTATTAATATTAACACTAATAGGAAGTGGTGATGGTTGATCATTGTTGTCGTTATTATTGGATGATTTCTTGGAGGAATTAGAAGAGGATTTCTTGTTGGTGTTGTTCTTTCTACAACCACCTCCAACAGGGATGTTCCTAAGAGTGCCACCTTTGGTCCAATACCTTCTACAAGATTTGCAGAAGTACCTTGGCTGTGAGAGGCTGTAGTTGTTGTAGTAACAGAACTTTGTGTGTGTTGACTCACACCTTGGACACTTTAGAGCTAGTTGGTCTTGTGGGGGCCTTGTCATTAGTCTTCTACTACTACTTCCTTCTATGATCATTGTTGGAAGCTTGTTCGAGCATGCAATCATCATCATGTCCCCTGTTGGGGAAGGACAAGAAGAATCATCCACCCCTGTACTACCCTCCTCGTTAATTGTGCCCTGATCATTAACAAATTTATTTATTATATGTATATATAGTAAAAAAGAAGAATAAAGGAGAAGTGAATAACTATTCAAACTAAATTTAAATGTGTTATGTATGTATGTTTTTGTCATCAACTTTTGTCATTTTATATTAGGGAAAATATGAGAAACTAATGGAATATTTGTACAATGTGTACAATGAAAATTTAGGAAGTATTAGAGATATAACTATTAGTGTTACCTTTTTTCATCAGCTGAAGTTTTTGGGATGAGTAGTATCATGACATGGTATTAGAGTGCTAGATTCGAAAGATTAAGAATTCGATCCTTGGTGAACCCCAAAATCAGTTTAAACTTTTGAGAAGATGTTTATTATCCCTAGTACTCGGATGGTTATTCTAGATAGTGTGGAAGATGTTCATTTTGTAACTCAATAGCCTATTGTACACATTGTACAAATAGTCTATTGTTTTCCTAGCCGGATTCTTTATATTATATTGTATGCCCTTTTTTTTTTTTCTCTTTATTCTTCTGCCACTATTTCTCCTTCTAAATTGTCTTTCACTTTGTCTTTTTCATTTTTCATTTTCCTCGGATCCTCTTTTGAATATATATCATAACATAATACTGCTCCTGGTGAACTAGTTGTACTTCACACTAGATAGTTGAGGTTTTTAACTATACTAATAATAAAAATAATGTAATTGGTCTCAAATCTGGGCTTTACTTTAGCCTTGTCTAACCGTTACAATTCGTTAGTGTATAAATAATTAGCATGCATGAGGAATCACTGGACTTGTTCAAGTTAAACTTGCATTATTATATAGAGAAACAACACATATATGGATAGATCAACAATATATATAATGTGAGAGACTAGAGCATAAGTTAGATGCATACCTGAAGCCAATTATTATCGGATGCTGATGAATCCATGCAGACGTGGAGAGAGGAGAAACCCATTCAAAATTTCTCAAGAAAAACAATAAACACCAATAACCCCAGCTATATATATATAAATATTTGGACAAAAAAATAATAATTTAAAATGCAAATGTCTAGCATTAGATAGTGATGATAATAAGCATTGAAGATAGAGAAGTGAAGAAAAGAGGGTTAGATAGCAAAGAGTGTTAGGTGAAGAAGAAGAAGATAGAAGTGTTGTTACTTCTACTATATTAGGGGAGAGGACAGGACATATAAGAAGGGAAGAACAAAGTGACAAACGAGATGCCACGTCATCACCTCTTCTTGGACGTCGGTGACACTGACATGAAACTGTGGGACCACCCATTTTGTCTCTATACTGTTCCCTCTACGCGCACTGGTCCCACTGCTTATCTCATCTTGACCAAACCCAACCTAATGGACGGGTGAGATTCCCCCGTTATGGTTGGTGTGGAATTATCACGGCCGTTCATTGTGATTTTGGGACAAAATGAGTTCAATGCCTAATAGTTTCAGGCTGGTGTTGTATTCTAGAGCCAGATTTTTTTTACAATAAAATAAAATAATAAAATAACATAGAATTATAAGTCAAATAAAAAATAATTCATAATTATTTTTAATATTGTCATAAATAACTAAAGAATTAAATTCAATCTATTCTTTATAATTTGTAATCGACTTATTGATATCTTCTACTATATTTATTTCTTCAGATAAGTATTTTAAATGATAATAAAAAAACCAATCAATTACTTATTATGATCTATCTTCTTTACTGAAACTTCTATTTAATTTTTAAAATATTACTTAATTATTTTTGAAACAGACCATAATTTATTATAAGCAAACAATCACACACATCACACTTACCAAATAAATTCACAACTAAAAAATAATTAGTAATCATTTTGAGTGTTTTTTTTACATAAAACATAAATATTATTGAAATGATGAAGATCTGTTATTTGATATCTATTTAATATTATGTAAAGATTCTAATCGAAATATAAGATATGTATCATCTTAAATATATTAAATTATTTAATAATTTTTAGTTATTATATAGTAATTACATTTTAAAATATTTGTTAAAAGGATAAAAAAATATATTTTAATATATTTATTATTTTAAATACTTCAAAATTTTATAACTTTTATAAAACTTTCATTTTTATATTTTTAACAAAATATCTTTAGAATATTTGTTTATAAGACCCGAATAAAATAATATATATTATATATTTGTTTTACCTAACAAGTTTAATATGTACGTTTCATATTATTTGTGTAATTATCAAGATCAATTATATATTTTCACGTAGCGTTTCTCACGACTGATTTCAAATACATGTGATGTATTTTGACTTAGGTATAAAATTAAAAACAAAAAAATAGGAAGTGAGAGAAATAAAGAAAGGAATTGTGATAGTGGATAGTGGTTTGTGTGAGAAGTGACAGAAGGTGAGAATATTTGGGTCCCCGATAAAGAGGTCGATACCGAAAGAGCACACTACTTGTTGGACAGTGGGCCCACTCTACTCTCCTTCAACAAGAAACGCATATATTCTCCTCAATCCCAATTTAATCGCAATCCCATTCCCAGAAATTATTTTTAATATGGAAAGAGAGATGGTGTTTTGGTTGAATATTGATATTTGAAGTGTATTACAGTAGTATGGAAATCATTCAACACGCCCCCCACGTGTTGCAACACGCCCCCACGTGTTGGCTAAGAAGCTGCCACGTGTCCAACACGCCCCCCACGTGTTGGCCAGAATGCTGACACGTGTCCACCACGCCCCCCACGTGTTGCAACACGCCCCCCACGTGTTGGCTTTCCACCCAAAAAATCCACCCATCTGTAATTACACCAAATACTCCCATTTTCAACAAAAACACCAATATTTTTTCCATACCAAAAAAAATTAGCCTCCCATTCCCCGTTTCGGTTTTCCAACTCAACATTTTTGTACGGATGAAAATTATATGCAATTAATTTTATGTAAAATTATTAGTTAAAAAATATTAAATAATTTAATATATTTAATTAAATTATTATCTAATAATTTTTAGTTATTAATGTTATATAAAAATAACTGTATATAAAAATAACTGTATTATCTAAGGAGTGTGTTACTACGGCCACCATGGCAGTCTTGGTAAACGGGGCACCTTCCAAGCCATTCAAGATGGAGAGGGGACTAAGACAAGGGGACCCACTTTCTCCATTGCTATTTGTATTAGTTGTAAATGTGTTGCATAGGATGTTGGGAGAGGCTGTGAGGAATGGCCGCATTGCTCCACTGCTGGTAGGGGGAGATCTTATTGAACTGTCACACCTACAATTTGCAGATGACACTATTTTATTCTGCCTGCCGGAGACTGAAACAATTGTAAACTATAAGAGACTGTTACGGTGCTTTGAGTTGATGTCTGGGCTGAGCATTAACTTTGATAAATCGAATCTGATATCGGTGAACTGTGAGCAAGGATGGATTGATCAGGGCATGTGGACTGCTGGGATGCCAACAAGCTTCTCTACCGGTTAGATACTTGGGAGTTTCTCTAGGTGCGAATCCGCGCTTGGTGAAGACTTGGAAACCAATCATTGATAAGGTGGAACAGAAGCTGAGTTTGTGGAAAGCCAAGGTTTTGAATAAATCAGGTAAGCTGGTTCTTATCAAATCGGTGCTGAATAGTCTCCCCATCTACTACCTTAGTCTATACAAGATGCCGAAGGCGGTAGCGGACAAGCTGATTGCTTTACAACGGAACTTTATGTGGTGCAGGGAGAACGGGAACTATGGTATACCTATGGTAAAGTGGGAGATAGTTCAGGCTCCAAAAAAGGTTGGGGGATTGGGGGTTGGTGATGCAGTGCTGAGAAACACAGCGCTTCTGTTTAAGTGGTGGTGGAGGTTTTCAAAGGAGGATTGCCCGCTGTGGAAGAAGATTGTGTGTTCGTGTAATAAGTTGAACCCGGATGTCATGTTAGCAACTCAGCCTTTACCAGTAAAGGGTGGCCCTTGGAAGGACATATGTCAGCTGAATATAAAAGAACCGCGGATTCGTGATAAAGTGGTAAGTGGACTGGCAATGGAAGTAGGCAATGGTATGCAGACTCGATTTTGGGAAGATAACTGGGTTCAAGGTGGTACTCTGAAAGGAAGTCATCCGAGACTCTACTCTATTTCCAGTCAGCAAGGACTTGTCATCGGGGAGTGTGGTTTTTGGGATGGGCTTGATTGGATTTGGAATTTTCAATGGAGGAGGGCACTGTTCCAATGGGAGCTGGAGCTTGTCAATCAACTGCATGAGAGGTTAAGGCCAGTGAGGTTGTCATCAGGTAGGGAGGACAATGTGGTGTGGAAGTTTGAAAATAAAGGTATTTTCTCTACTAGTTCTGTGATCCAGGCTATACAAGCGGAGACATTATCAGCTGAGATAACGAGTTATAGCTTCACGAGTTCCATTTGGAAAGGTTTCGTCCCTCCGAGAATTGAGCTCTTTGGGTGGTTTGTGCTAGTGGGTAGAGTTAACACCAAGGAGCGGCTGACTAAACTAGGAGTCAACATTCTGGGGGATAGTATGTGTGTACTGTGTACCAAGGAATTAGAATCTGTTGAGCATTTATTCCTTAGGTGTGAGGTAACATGGCAGGTGTGGTGCAAGTGGCTGAGGCTACTAGGAAGGGAGTGGGTGATTCCCGGAACTGTTAAAGAAATGTTTGAGAGTTGGCATGGAATGCATAATAGACAACAGGGGAAGAAGATGTGGATGTCAGTGTTCTTTGCAGTGATTTGGAACATCTGGCTGGAACGGAATGCACGAATCTTCAAGAATGCAAGAGCAAGCCTGGAGGTCATACACACAAGGACGTTGATGAGCTACACGGAATGGAGTGGTGGTGATCCTGGGGGAGGATGAGAGTACTGGGGATAGTAGGGGTTGGTTTATTTGTTGGTAACTGATTATGTGTCTTCTTCTTTCTTTTATTTGCTCCACTTTAATGTGTTGAGCTTCCTTTGTTTCAAAAAAAAAACTGTATATAATTATTCACTTTTTATATTACTCTACTTTTTATTTCTATTTTAAATGTCTTCAAATAATTTTCTCATACAACATACAATATTTATCTCATACAACAATTATATTATGCAAATAAAAAAATACTTACTAATTAATTATTATATTTGTTTATAAAAAAATTTAATTATTTTAATAGTTAATTTTGTGGTCATCCAATCACCATACGGCTCAAGTTAAAGTGAGTAAAAAACTCTTATTAAATCATGAGATCATGTGGCCTGGTAATAACAGTGAATCAAATTATCAATGAAATATAATATATGTGTATGTGTATTCTTGTTTCAAATGAATTAATTAATTAACATTTAATAATTTGGTGAGTTCAAACTTGAAATCCATATTCCACTACTAGGCGGGTTTTGGGGGAAATACTGACAGGCTTCAATGAGAAGGGTGACACCTCAAAGAGCAACTAGGAAGGTATACCTTTACCTTTATTCCTCCCACTTTATTTTTTCCGATTAAGAAAATAAATCAAAAGAAAATACTAGAAAATATATCTCTTTCGTATGAAATTTTTGTAGAACTTTATTGTTGATGAAGGTTGGAAAAATCGAACCAGTCAATAAATTAGTCGAGTAACTGATTTAATAATTTAATGGTTTAATCAGTTTAATTCATTACTCCATCATAAATTCTAAATTAGTCTACGCCTAATCCACAACACAAATTGTAATTGGCATGGAGTTGGGTTGCATGTCCGACATGTATTGGTGAAAGAAAAAAAGGTCTTTATAACACGCGTACTTTGCGTCTTGCTTCAATGTGAGCTTAGTTTACTTTTACTAAGTTACTTCTCTATTTTGGTTGCAATGGTTTTGGGGTGAGGGTTTCTAAGTTTTGAGTTGTAAGGGAGGGAGAGTTTCTACGTTTTAAGTTCTAATAAGGAAGGGAAGGAGACGAAGACCAAGAACGAGAGGAAGTAATTTGAGCGAGTGAGGAGTAAAATTATTAAAAAAAAACAGTTCGTAATTTTATATTACATCAATAATATATTATTGAATATTTTTTTATTTTTAAAGAGTATATTTTTTTATTTTTTAATGATAAATAAATTTATTTATTTATTTATATTTTATTAATAAATTTTTTATATATAAATTAACTGTTAGTTTTATTATTATTATTATTATTATTATTATTATTATTATTATTATTATTATTAGTGCTTTTTTATGTATTATTAATTATCATTATTATTAGTATATTATTAATTTTTATAATACTGTCTATTATAGCAATAATATTTTATTATTATTAATATATTAATAATAATATATTATTTCTGTATTATTATTCAAAAGAGTATAATAATAATGATATACTATGATTATATCATTATTATATTTTTATTATTATTAATAATTGAAAAATGATACGGCTGTTAATTTTATTATTATTATTATTATTATTATTATTATTATTATTATTGTGGTTAGTTATTAGCATTATTATTAACATTAATTATAATTATTAATTAATATTAATAATAATTTTTTTTCAAGCTATCAAGAATTTGATGCTTAAAAAATTTGATTCGCCAAAAATTTTTAATGAGATAGTTGCAGCAACTCTAACATTAACTAGGTTTCACTACGTTTCATAAGTAGATTGTAGATACTACATTATTTTTACATGTTTCACCTTTCAGTCGGCAAAGTGACTGTGACTCATATACTTGGCCTCCCAAATAATGGGGAGTCCATCACGGGTAGAACGATCAATAGTCATCAGTTTTTGGGTATGCCGTTCTTAGTACCTATTCTTCATAATGAGTACGCTGATGTTGGTGTTCTACTTGTGCATCGGTAATGGTTATCATTGTTGTTGTTGTCATTATTATTATTATTATTATTATTATTATTATTATTATTATTATTATTATTATTATTATTATTATTATCTTGTTTAGGTAGAGTCATTGGCGCCGGCTAACGAGATATACGCAAAGGTCTACAATACACTTTAGGCGACAGCTAGATGACATGGGAGTCAACGACGTAGGTTTTAACAATTTACGATAAACAGTTTATTATGTCTAATAATTTAACTCATCGGCGTCGTGTTTACTGATGAGCAGTTTATATGGCAGCCGTATATGGGAGTAGTGGTTCCTGAAGACCTAGTCGTACATTTGTTTATGTGCTCCACAAAGTCTTCGCTAGTGTCATTTGAGTGTATAGAGTGGCACCCAACAGACTGAGTAAGACGCCAATTCAGGCTTGCACAACTTCGACCGGATGAACTATACCGGATTGGTGATGCTCATTGTAGGTGGTTGACCGGCGCACAAAACCATGATTGGAGCAACAGGAGACGAGATTGCAGATTTTTATCCTCTCTCGATGTACTATGAATGGTACACAGAGCAGTATGAAAATCACCTACACTTGTCAAATAGAATTCCCGATGCAGAAGCCGATATGAATGAACCGCAGGTGCAACCCCGCCACCACCTGGACCTCAGTAGCCAAATCCCCCTTATGAGCACTAATTTCATATTCCGGCTTATGAGCACCAGTATTAAGCTCCAGGCTATGAGCAATGAGTTCGGGTATTATTAATTATTATTATCATTACCGTTACTGTTCTTATTATTATTGTCGCTGATACTAAATATTATAATTGTTATTATTATCATGAAGATACCGGCATACGACCAGTTTTAAGGCATGGCATATGATCAGCAGTTTCAGGGCATGGCAAATGACCAAAAGCCTCAGCTTCCAATTTATGAGCAATAATAATAGTACATACATGAATCACAACCACAACAGGTAGTAGAGCTATACATACCACATATGATAATTCCAACTGAAGGCGACTTTAGTCTGCTACATGGTATTGGTGACATCAGTTTGTCTCTGATTCTGAGAGACATAGATTATCTATTTCCACCTTTTCAACAAAGACCTACTGCTTCTAAGCCGTCTGTTGGTTATCGCTCCCTTTCAGAGCATGCTAGTGACTTCTCAATGGATCGAGAGGCGCATGCCGATGACCTTCCTCATCCCTCAAAGGTTTTGCGTAGCGAGTTGTTTGATTTGAGTGAGTATCCGCAGCAAAAAGAGGGATTTGTAGGGGATGTTAGTGCTTCTGAGGGTTGCGGTAGTGGCGGACCTAGCGGTCTGGATGCGGGTGCTTCTAAGGGTCGTCCGTATAATCTACAGACACAGGTTTTTCCCCCGGATAAATACACCCATCTCAGTATTGGAAGAAGGCGCCGAAAAAGCAACCTGTTGTAGTTTTCTTCATTTGTTGTCTGTCTGAGTTTATCTTTGGACAGTTTTTACTATACACTGTCTTTATTGTTATACGTGTGATGTTATCTTTGGACATTTCTATTTTGTGTTGTGTTTCTATTTACAATACACACTGTCTTTATTATTGTAAGTTTGGTTATATTTTATTTTAACGCATCCATAGATAAAAAATTTACATAAGAAAGTGCACATGCTTACAAACGTAAGAAAGTTACATACCAGGTTAAACTAATTAAATTCGTAAAAAAGTTGCATAAGAAATTTAGAAATATAGGAGTAGCTTAACCACTATTGACCTCCGACAGAACTTGGACCTGCGCGCTGAGGGCATCGTCTACCCGTCCACATATAATACACCGGCAAGGAGCACACATATCCCGTGAATCCATCTCATTCAAGTAGCGGGTTGACTTCGGTCGTCGTTTAGTCGTGCACCTCAATGTCCAGTTAGTCATCAGCTTTGCTCCTTCATATCTAGCCCACGTGGATGGATCACTCATCGGAACAAACTCGCCTCTGTAGACCTTGTAAATTTTAGACATTTTGTACATGCCTTGTACATATACTTGCCAATCAAGACGTTGGTTAGCGCAACATATAAGAACGTGACAATATGAAAGTCGCTTGACCAAGAAATGACCACAATTACAGTGTCGTTGTGCAAGGTTAATAGTGTATATATAACCATCTTGCATTTTACGTACCTCAAACATCTCATTGTGCCTATCGAACCGATTGACCATAATGTTTCCTGCACGTCAAAAACTTTGTTCAACTTGTTTGGTGGCATATTTTGAATACATCAATCCATTGCGGACACGCTCATGAGCCTCGACACTCTTCCGTAAATAATTCGTTTACTTGATAAAATGTAGACCTAACAATGGCAGTCACAAGAAAGTTTTGCGTACATTTAAAGACAGAATTTATGCACTCTACCAAATTCGTTGTCATATGACCCCAACGATGACCCCCGTCAAATGCCAACACCCATCTCTCAACACCGATATCATTGTACCATTGAGTATATGCCTCATATCGATCTTTAAGCCATTGGTAGTTTTTATTGTACTCTTGTTCCGTCTTAGAATAGCATGTAGAACAAACCATGTAATCATAAGTAGATGTCGCAAATTACTATGAATAAAACCATAACAACGAATTCAAATACCTGTGTTAACCACAAGTTTATGCAAGTACAGAGCCTTGAACCCCCTTAAGAAGTTGGACCCGATGTGCCTAATGCAGAACATATGCCACACTCTTGGTAGTGACCATGCATCGTTATTGCGAGCTATTGCTGTGTCGATGGAGTTATGGCGGTCAGAAATAATGCCATGACATCAATAGTAACAACATATCTCGCAAATTAGTTAGGAAAAACTCCCACATGTCTGCTGTCTCACCCTCCACGATGGCAAATGCAATAGGCACAATGTTTTGGTTTCCATCTTGTGCCACCGCAACTAAAAATGCACCTTTATATTTTCTGTACAGGTGTGTGCCATCAACTTGCACCAATTACTTGTAGTGTCTAAATGCTCTAATACATGGATAGAAGCTCCAAAAAATGCGATGGAGAACTTTTACACCTTGAACCTCCTCACTCTCACGATAAACCGGGAGTGTTTTTATTTGAACACGAGACCTTGGTATCTTTGTAGTTATTTCTTTCAACCATACTGGAAGAGTTTGGTAAGAAGCTTCCCAATCACCAAAAATTTTTGCGATAGATTTCTGCTTTGCCAACCAAGTCTTGCAGTAACACTGTAGTTGAATTTAGATTAAACTTCCGCAATAATAGACTTCACCGACGAGTCTGTTTCAACCAATAACCTAATATCATCTGCAATTGTGTTTGAGTCCAACTTGGCATGATATTGTGAAATTGTCCCATGGTACACGTGTGTTTGCCATTGTAACTCTTGATCTCCCAACAACCTTTCTTTTGAATCAAGCTAGCTCGAATAAGCCAATCGCACCCTACATCATACCCCTTGCATTTTGCATAGAATGTCTGTGACTCAGACTCATACACAGTGTAATCAACTCATCTAGAGATAGTATAGCTTTTGATTACATATATCACCGACTCTCTAGAACCAAATTCCATTCCAACACTAAATTCACCTTCTTCCGCCGCAACATTACCTTCACCTATGACATGCGATCCACCGTTAGTCAGTCAAGACAAATAAAAAAATGGTATTGGTAATTTTAATTAATAACCATAACATACCCATATTCGCATACTCAAAAAATTATGGAGCATGTATGGTTGCGAGATCCAGAGTTCACATAAAAGACAGAACACCCAAAGGATGCTGGTTTACAATTGTATCTGCTTCATCTTGCACCGCTAGATTGTCTGCCAAGTCTCGGTCATCATTTTCATCATTAACTTCGTAGTTAGCTTCGAACTCCTCTTTTCATTATCGTTGTTATCTTCTTCCCAATCTATATCCCCGAGCTCATCAACATTGACCTCCTCACCAACCGCATCCAGCCCCGTATGCTGTTCAAACTCAACATACAGCTCTATTATCAACACCTGAAATCGAATTTGTTGATAAATATAGAACATCTGCTGCATACATATCAGTGATGGACATTATTTGAAACTGTATCAGTCTACTAAATACTTGTATAAGATTCCTATATAAAATATTGCTCATTCTCTTTGAAATGTGACTTTGTATGTTCTCCCAAAGACCATTTTGTAACTACTCTACACAACTCATGGTGCATGGAATAGCAAAGAAAAACAGACATTCACAGACAAAAGTCACTCATTCGTGTGTGTTTGGTATAATCTCACTGTTATAATATACTCACAAATTTGTGATATCTTCTATAACCTCAACTTCACTCAACTCAAATTTTTTGACACTACTAATTGTCAAAAAAACTCATAAATATGAAAGACATAAAAAAAAATGAGAATAGAAATAAGGTATGAATCCGAATAAATTGTCTTTCATATTTATAGGCAAGACTTTCAATTAAAATATTTTTTTTTTACAAAACGTAAGCTGCGTTTTACAGTTTTCAATAAAAAATTTTGCATCTTTAAAATACAACCTGCATTTTGATTTTTTGAAAAAAAAAATAAAAAAAAAAACTAAAACGCAAGATGCATTTTGTTAAATTCAAAAACAAAAAATAAAAGAAAAGGTTACAAAGAAAAAAAAAACGTAATCTACGTATGATGTGTTTTAGATAAAAAGAACAAAATAAAAAAATAAAATACAGGTAACAATTTTTACTAACATCGTAACAACGTAAAATCTTTATACAAATACATTTCCATTTCATTTAATTACACCATAATAATTTTTATTCGAAAAAAAAAAGCCATTTTATGTATTTGGTAGATTTTTAATGGGAATTGAAGATTTGTCGGCGGGAAGAATGAAGTTGGATTAATGTTGTGTAGTCCGTAGTACAAGTCTACAAGATGTGTCATGTTGAACAGACAGATGCATTACATGGTACACACCTGAACTAACTATCTTTTATTTTTTTTTAATCATAAATCTAACCAACATAGATCATAAGAATACATATTAAAATTATTATTAAAAACTTTACTTTTTTCATTTTAATAAATATATAATAAATATATTAAAATTTAAATTTTATATTATTTTATAAATTTTTTAATTGATCATTTTAATATATATTGTTTTATTATTAACCGAGTGCGCTTGCTAATTTGCTAGACATCAAAAACCGAATGCTACGCTGACTGGATCCTTTTATTATTATTTTCCTTTTCGGCTTCATCATTATCACCTGGCTCAGACTGCATTTCTAGTAGCTAGATTTTCTTCTTTCTTGCATAAGTGTCTATCACTTCTATGACCCGTCACTGTTTCAACTTTCAATCAAAACAAATAAAAATGAAGTGATGCTATTATTAAAATTTTATAATTATTTTTGTACGAAGATGTTTTTTTTTTATTATTAGATAATAAATTATGAGATTTAATTTTAATGTATTATAAAAATATTTTTTTTAAAGTATGAATAAACAAATAAAATATATTTTTAACATTTTTATTTAAATAGATACTTAAAAATAATACTATTTTAAATTTTTGTATGAAATAAATTTAATTAAATTAAATAATAAAATTTAAAATAATATTAATTATAATTAATTTTTATTATATTAAATTAACCTAAATAAATTTAATTAATAAAAATATTTAAATATATAGTACAGTATTATTTAAAAAATAATGAACCTAATTATCGATGACTATACTAACTATTAACTAATAATAAACTTTTTTTTTGGTGACTTATTAACTAATAATAAACTAAATACAGGATTATTATATATATATATATATATATGTTTTTATATTTTATATTTTTATTTTTAATATTTAAAATAATTGATGAAAATAAAAATAATATATACAAATAATAATATAGAAAAGTTTTCAAATGGTCCAAAGCACGTTTTTGGAATTCTTATGGTCCATGTAAAGTGTCCATTGGATTTAATAATTAATTAAACAAAGGGTTGTGATTTTCTATGTAACATGTGTTTATAATGAAAAACATTGTGAGGTGTGTATCAAATTTTACGTTCCACGAGGTATGATTTATGGAAATTACATCCTGCTGCCTCTTGACACAAACTTCTCTTGTTGGTGGCGTGGCTTGGTGGCTTAGTCGTTGGTTTTTTGGATGGCTTATCTTATGTTTTTGATTTTTTTTTGTCATGATCTTTTGTTTTGGTTTGGCTGATTTCTTTATTTAACGGTTAATAGACCTTTTTGGTACATGATTTTTCTTATATTAATTTAAGGATAATTTTAATACGCGGTCTAACCAAAATTTAGTAAATAATAAGTTAAATAGGAGCGAATATGGTTGGAAGATTTGGCAATTGGAATTTGATAATTTAAATACGATATTTGGATTCAGTGAATTTTTCCGAGTCGGAAAATATAGTTTTCTGCGTAAAAGTGCGCAGTGGAATTTTGACCGACAGTACCGACTGAGATCTGTTTGGTACTACAACTGAGGAAATTGATTATGGGTAAATAAGATTAAGAAATGAGGAATTATAATTAGGGAAGGTAGAAATATTTAAAGTGCGATTTAGAGCGCTAATCTTAAAGGTTTTGGCCCAAAATTGGGCCAATGGGCAAAAATAAGTGAACCGGGCCTAAGTGGGCCCAAGACCCAACATATATAAACATTAGTTGTGAGCATTTCAGCTCATTTTACCCTAAAAAGAAGGGTTGAGGCGCTGATTTGAGAAGAGAGAAGAGAAGAGAGAAAACCTAACTCTCTTTGATCTTCAAACCACCATAACTTGAGCTACGGAGCTCCGATTGACGAGCCGTTTGCGGCCACGCGTTGCTCTTCTCATCCTCTACAATTATATCTAAGTTTGGTGGTGAGTATTTCATTCATCTCTGCCCAGTTTTCGAAATTCCCACTGTTACACGTTTTTGGGTAGTTAGTGTTGAAATCTTGTGATTTTGGGTGTTTAGGGATACTCCAACATGGATTCTAAGTGGATTCTATCCCTACTTCATATAGGCTAAGGTAAGAAGTGCTCAAACCCTTGTGATTTATCATTTTTATGAGTCCTAGGTTGATGTATGTATGTGACATTGGTTATGTTAGTGTATTTGGTGATGTTGGTGCACAATTGGGAGATTGGTATTGCTTGAGGAGCTTTGGTAAGGCTTGGAGCTAAGGTTGGTGAAGAATTCCAAAGAAGAGGCTCAATTGGTTTGGCTACAAGAGGTACGGTTTAAGTTTCATTTAAGTACCGTGTGTTGTGATGAGAATTCCTAGGCTAGATGCCCCTAGGATTAAGTTTGGATTGTGTAAATGGTTGGTGCTAATATGCATAGTTGATATGTAATGTGAATTAATAATTGGGTTGAGAATTGTGTGACCTTGTATGCTTGGTGTATTGAGAATTTGATGTACTGGGTAATGAGTATTGATTTGTGGTTTATGCATTTAAATTGTGAAAATTGGGCCGGAGGCCGTGAATTTTGGGCCGGAGGCCAGAAAGAGGTAAGAAAGGTAAGTCGATGTGTGCATTGTATGATGGCACAAGTGATTGGATGAATTTCAGATAATGAATATATGAATGATTAGGTTGGTTATTGAATAATAAGGTTTGAGAAGTTGAAGTGTGGAATTTGGTAATTTTGGGTGAAATTATGTTGACGAGGTATGTTTGGTTCGGTTGAGATATATTATGTGATCATATATGTGATTATGATTATTGATGCCTTGATGGTATGATGATGCATTAGAGATATGTATGTTGTGATATATGCTTGGGGAATGATTAAGGTTGATTTGTGGGTGAAATCACGTGATAGTGAGTATGATATTAATTACGTATAATGATGGTTGATTGGAAATGGTATTATTGAAAATTAGGATGAGGAAGGATGTATGACATGATATTGTGTTTGTCCTTTAGCCATTTGATTGAGAAGTGTTAAAATGGTTAGATGTGGTTTTGGGAATTTTTGGTAAAGTGTCAATGTGTGAGTTGAGGATGGCTTGATGTGGATTTTGGTACATTTTGATTGATTTCAAAAAGGGTTGAAATTGGCATGTTTTGGTTGATTTTGAAAAGAGTTGAAAATGGCTTGTTTTGAAAATGGCACCTAGTGGTTTTGTATGAACACATGGTTTTTGGGCATACTTTGACGGGACATAACTTGGACTACGGATCTCTGTTTTGTGCCAAATCTGTTTAGAAATGAAATTGGATCCGGGATGTCCATGCCGTATGAAGAACGGGTGAAAAATGATTTAAAATGAGAAAGTTATGTCCGTCGGAAGATTGGGGGTTGAATCTGTAAATTCTGCAGCTTTTAACTTAGAAAATTTTTAGCAGAATGACCCTCCACGCGTAGTCGCACTTGGCGCATACGCGTCGTTCTTCAAGAAGGCACTATCCACGCGTGCGCGTGGTGTGCGCGGGCGCGTCGATGCGCTGCACCAAATGCCCAGCTATTTTCCCGAGAGTTGTGCCAGAGTTGTGCCAGTTTTGTGCCTGGGGCGCAAGAGCACCCACGCGTACGCGTGGCTGACGCTTGCACGTCGTTTGGCTATTTTTCAACCCGCGCGTCCGCGCGTATGACGCTTGCGTGTCGATGAGTTTTGTGGCCATCCACGCGTGCGCGTGGAGTGCGCGTACGCGTGGTCCTGTTTTCATACCAAAGTTGATTTTTGAGTTTTAAAAGCCAAATCTCATACTTCTAAGCCTCCGATCTCACCTCTTATGTATTAAATCATTCTGATATGCCTAGCAATGAGCTAGGGGATGTGGTAACTTGCGAGTGAAGCAAGGGAAAAAGTTATGATCAATGATGATCAAAGATGATTATATGAGATATGGAGGATGACGGTAGAAGTACCGTGTATGCCATGAGCCGGAGGGCTATATTTATTGATAAATGGCCCGTTCTTGATTGGACCATGAGCCGGATGGCTGAGTTATTGCCGGGTTACGGCAAAGCCATTATTGTTTATAGCTGAGTATAAATGCATATATGATTAATGAATGAATATGTTAAATGGATAATAATGAAAAATTATTGAAATGTGATGTGCGACCCCGGGTAGTAGGCAGTGGCGTTGTCCACTTGCTCCGGGTATGAGACGGGAAAGGAGGATTATCATAAACGAGTTTAATCGTGGGGTTTTGAATAAATATGTATTTGTGATACCTGGGTAGTAGCAAGGGTCGTGGTTCGTCCCACTTGCTCCGGGTCATTGTCTGAGGATTGATAATAATGAAGGGTGATTATGAATAAATGTTTATTTGTGATACTTGGGTAGTAGCAAGAGTTGTGGTTCGTCCCACTTGCTCCAAGTTAATGTTTGAGATTTGGTAACAATGAATGTTGATAATATGAATTGAGATTGAATGAATATATGTTTGAGATGCCTGGGCAGTAGCAAGGGTTGTGGTTCGTCCCACTTGCTCCAGGTCAGAGATTGCAACGCTTGGGTAGTAGCGGCAGTAGTGGTGAATCCACTCGCTCCAGGTTGAGCTTTTAGACACCCGCCTGGGTAGTAGCCGCAGTAGTGATTATTTCACTGGCTCTGGGTTGAGCGGGCAGTAGCAAGGGGTTGTAGCTCAAACCTACTTGCTCCGCAAGGGGTGTTTCTGTCCAATGGTTAGCTACCAGGACATGTCGGGTTGGCTATATAACCGACAGATGATATCATCAGCCATAGGGCAGGCATTCATCATTTGCATATGTTTGAATTGTTTGGGTTTGCCATTTGTCTTGGATTTCTACATCATATATGCCATGTTACCTGACTATATGCTACTTGTTCTACTTGTATCATGTTTGTGTATTACTTGCCTGTATTGCTTGTGTTTGTACAACTGAGAGGCCCCTCATGCTGGTGTCGGTGGGTGTGAGGGCTGTTCTTGATGGGATGAATTGATGATGCGATTGCATGATGATGTATTGATATAGAACTGCTGAGGCAGAACAACTGGTGATGGTTTTGCTTATGATTCTGAGTCTGATTCGTGGAAGAGTCAGCAAGTTGGGAAACATGTGAAACATGAATTGAATTTAGCACTCCCTTATGACAGTTGCCTATTCATGGATTAGCGAGAACCTAGGATGAATAATTGGTGAAGAAGTTTAGGATGCTTAGTGAGTTTTTGTTACAGTACATTGAATTTATTTGGCACTTTTACCGTACTGGGAACCCATGGGCCCGGGGTTCTCATGCCGTATATATCTCTTGTTTTTCAGATACAGGTCCAGGTGCTCAGAAGTGAGTTGTGGGTCGTCTGAGAGACGGCGAAGATCTTTATTTCCTCTACTTTGTGTTTTGATTAGAATCTCTCCACCTTTGTTTTGGAAAGTTTATATTATGTATTGAACTCTTTGAATTTGCCTATAGAGGCTCTCATGTTTCCTTCGGGAGAGATTAGGATATACTGTTGTCAACTCATAATGTACTCTAGCCGACCTAAACTTCGCGGGTCGCGACTAGTAGCTATTTACTTATGTTATATATATCTATCTGTTATCTATCTCTTAATCTCCTCTACGCCTTGTCCGTATATCGTTTTCGGCTTCACGGTTTATCTTTTGTTGTCGAAACGTGAGAGATACGTCTTCGCGATTTTATTTCTACTCTTTTCAGGTTTCTCGATTAATACTCCTTTTGAAATTACCTATATTTATTTATTAAAAATCCACCTGAGAGTCGTAACACCGTAATATCATTGACTTATGACTCGAGCATAAGGATTTGAATATTAGGGTGTTACATTATGGTATCAGAGCAGTTCGTCCTCGTGAGCCTGAGGGATGGAACTGCTTATGCTTCAATGCATACTCTGAGTCTGTGCCTGTACTAGTTAGGGTATCTAATCGATACATCTAGCATGAAGTCCATGAGTGTACCTTTGGTACTTTGAAGCACTATACTTCCGATATTGAGACTGATCAACTTGATATCGATTGTTTGGTGTGTATAGGAACCAGATGGCACCTCGTGGACCCGGTCGGGGACATGAAAGAGATCGTACTAATACGCAGGAACCGGAAATCAACCCGAATAACCCGGTAAACCTTATGGCGGCGTTGGAGAATATGGCTGCTGCTATGCAGGCCACTACGGAGGCTCTTGGGCAACAGATGAACAATAATGGCAATGGCGGAAGGGAAGCTCAGGACCCGATGACACTGGCAACCTTCTTAAAGGTTAATCCACCTAAGTTCAAGGGAACCACCAATCCGACTGAAGCTGATACTTGGTTTCAGGCCATGGAGCGAGCACTGCAAGCGCAGTTGGTGCCTGAAGAGCAACGTGTTGAATTTGCTACCTATCTACTCACGGGGGAAGCATCGCATTGGTGGCAAGGGGCTCGACGTCTCCTGCAACAGGGGAATGATCATATCACTTGGGATGCCTTCCAGGTGGAATTCTATAAGAAGTACTTTCCGAATTCCGCCAGGACAGCCAAGGAATTGGAGTTACTACAGCTAAAGCAAGGTGCTATGTCCATATCTGAGTATACAGACAAATTTGAGGAGCTATTCAGGTTTTCCCGCATGTGTCAAGGAGCTCCGGGAGACTTCGAGGAATGAAAATGCATTAAGTATGAAGGAGGGCTCCGGAGCGACATCTTAAGTTCAGTGGGACCAATGGAGATCCGAACTTTTTCAGAGTTAGTGAATAAGAGCAGAATTGCTGAAGAGTGTGTGAAGAGGAGAGTTGCAGAGAAGGGAAGTCATAGAGAGCACAACCAAGGATTCGCACCAAGGGGTCGAGAGTTTAAGGAGAGAGGATACGTACAACACTTTCCCCAAGGACAGAATAACTTTGCGACGAGTAAGGAGTCCCAAAGGAATGGTAAGGGAAAACGGGCAGCGGCTGCTTCTGATGTTTCAAGCTGTCAGAGATGTGGAAGTCATCACCCAAATAGGCCGTGCCGATTGGGGTTAGGTGTATGTTACAAGTGCGGGTTACCAGGGCATGTATCAAGAAATTGCCAACAAGGAGAGAGTCAGGATGCGGGCCGATTGCGACAGTAAGATTGAGGTAATTGCCTTAATACAAATGGATAAATACCTGTGATGTAAATGACTTTCTGTTGAGAATGATGTGTTGTGTTTGTTATGTAGTTGGTTGATTTCTGGATTTTTGGTGAAATGGATTGAACTCGTGACTTTTAGTTCCTTTGATTTAAATAGATAAGGGATGGTCCTAAATGATGGATTTGGAAACGTTAATTTGAATTGTCGGTCAAGTTAAGTGGTGGTTTAGTACTTGAGGAAATAAGTGATGGAACTAATACTTGACGAGAAATCAAGGTGGCATAGCGGAAGCTTGCTAAAGCGTTAGCATAGTATGGTAATAATAAGGAAAAGTAGAGCATGATTGGAAATGCTTTATGCTTTGAGTACTTAAAAGTTTAGTGAGCTTATGCAGATAATGATTCTAGGTAATTGGAATTAATTGCGGCTGTGAGCCTTGATGGTTCTGAAATGGATGAGGAAATTATCATTGATGCATAATTAGATTTAGATGATGAGAGAGTGCGAGTTGTCGTGTTTGAGAGATGAGTACCATGATGTTTGGTCATAGTGACCTTGGAATTAGATTGAGATTTATAATGATTGGTTTTGAAAGACGAATGTGAAAGCCACTAAATTGAAATACAGATGCAGTACTGAGATTGGTTTGAGGGAGCCCGTGACGGGTGGTAAACTCCAATTTTTGGGGAGGTACTGTTGAAAATTTTTCTCCAAAAAAAATTTGAAAGAGTGCTGGTTATGGATTTGAGGATAATTTTTTTATATGAGTAACTTTAACGAAAGCGATGTGTCTCGAATGCTTTTATAGATTATTAAAGGAAGGCGGATTCTCAAGATTTTTGTTAAATTGTTATTTCAAACTCATTTGCTTTCTAGAAATGAAAGGGGTTTTTGATTGATGAGTCAGAGACTTTATAACAGCAAGTCATGTAGAAATTCGAAGGTTTGAGAATAAGAAAGTAAGTTTGGAGGTTATGCTTGGAGTTGAGCTGTGATTAGTGGTAATTGGCTTGGCAGAGGCAGAGGATAGTGATGGATGGAATTTTCGAGGGTGAAAATTTCTGTTAGGGGGGTAGAATGTAATACCCGGTCTAACCAAAATTTAGTAAATAATAAGTTAAATAGGAGCGAATATGGTTGGAAGATTTGGCAATTGGAATTTGATAATTTAAATACGATATTTGGATTCAGTGAATTTTTTCGAGTCGGAAAATATAGTTTTCTGCGTAAAAGTGCGCAGTGGAATTTTGACCGACAGTACCGGTTGAGATCTGTCTGGTACTACAACTGAGGAAATTGATTATGGGTAAATAAGATTAAGAAATGAGGAATTATAATTAGGGAAGGTAGAAATATTTAAAGTGCGATTTAGAGCGCTAATCTTAAAGGTTTTGGCCCAAAATTGGGCCAATGGGCAAAAATAAGTGAACCGGGCCTAAGTGGGCCCAAGACCCAACATATATAAACATTAGTTGTGAGCATTTCAGCTCATTTTACCCTAAAAAGAAGGGTTGGGGCGCTGATTTGAGAAGAGAGAAGAGAAGAGAGAAAACCTAACTCTCTTTGATCTTCAAACCACCATAACTTGAGCTACGGAGCTCCGATTGACGAGCCGTTTGCGGCCACGCGTTGCTCTTCTCATCCTCTACAATTATATCTAAGTTTGGTGGTGAGTATTTCATTCATCTCTGTCCAGGTTTCGAAATTTCCCACTGTTACACATTTCTGGGTAGTTAGTGTTAAAATCTTGTGATTTTGGGTTTTTAGGGATACTCCAACATGAATTCTAAGTGGGTTCTATCCCTACTTCATATGGGCTGAGGTAAGAAGTGCTCAAACCCTTGTGATTTGTCATTTTTATGAGTCCTAGGTTGATGTATGTATGTGACATGGGTTATGTTAGTGTATTTGGTGATGTTGGTGCACAATTGGGAGATTGGTATTGCTTGAGGAGCTTTGGTAAGGCTTGGAGCTAAGGTTGGTGAAGAATTCCAAAGAAGAGGCTCAATTGGTTTGGCTACAAGAGGTACGGTTTAAGTTTCATTTAAGTACCGTGTGTTGTGATGAGAATTCCTAGGCTAGATGCCCCTAGGATTAAGTTTGGATTGTGTAAATGGTTGGTGCTAATATGCATAGTTGATATGTAATGTGAATTAATAATTGGGTTGAGAATTGTGTGACCTTGTATGCTTGGTGTATTGAGAATTTGATGTACTGGGTAATGAGTATTGATTTGTGGTTTATGCATTTAAATTGTGAAAATTGGGCCGGAGGCCGTGAATTTTGGGCCGGAGGCCAGAAAGAGGTAAGAAAGGTAAGTCGATGTGTGCATTGTATGATGGCACAAGTGATTTGATGAATTTCAGATAATGAATATATGAATGATTAGGTTGGTTATTGAATAATAAGGTTTGAGAAGTTGAAGTGTGGAATTTGGTAATTTTGGGTGAAATTATGTAGACGAGGTATGTTTGGTTCGGTTGAGATATATTATGTGATCATATATGTGATTATGATTATTGATGCCTTGATGGTATGATGAGGCATTAGAGATATGTATGTTGTGATATATGCTTGGGGAATGATTAAGGTTGATTTGTGGGTGAAATCACGTGATAGTGAGTATGATATTAATTACGTATAATGATGGTTGATTGGAAATGGTATTATTGAAAATTGGGATGAGGAAGGATGTATGACATGATATTGTGTTTGTCCTTTAGCCATTTGATTGAGAAGTGTTAAAATGGTTAGATGTGGTTTTGGGAATTTTTGGTAAAGTGTCAATGTGTGAGTTGAGGATGGCTTGATGTGGATTTTGGTACATTTTGATTGATTTCAAAAAGGGTTGAAATTGGCATGTTTTGGTTGATTTTGAAAAGAGTTGAAAATGGCTTGTTTTGAAAATGGCACCTAGTGGTTTTGTATGAAAACATGGTTTTTGGGCATACTTTGACGGGACATAACTTGGACTACGGATCTCTGTTTTGTGCCAAATCTGTTTAGAAATGAAATTGCATCCGGGATGTCCATGCCGTATGAAGAACGGATGAAAAATGATTTAAAACGAGAAAGTTATGTCCGTCAGAAAATTGGGGGTTGAATCTGTAAATTCTGCAGCTTTTAACTTAGAAAATTTTTAGCAGAATGACCCTCCACGCGTAGGCGCACTTGGCGCGTACGCGTCGTTCTTCAAGAAGGCACTATCCACGCGTGCGCGTGGTGTGCGCGGGCGCGTCGATGCGCTGCACCAAATGCCCAGCTATTTTCCCGAGAGTTGTGCCAGAGTTGTGCCAGTTTTGTGCCTGGGGAGCAAGAGCACCCACGCGTACGCGTGGCTGACGCTTGCACGTCGTTTTGCTATTTTTCAACCCGCGCGTCCGCGCGTATGATGCTTGCGCGTCGATGAGTTTTGTGGCCATCCACGCGTGCGCGTGGAGTGCGCGTACGCGTGGTCCTGTTTTCATGCCAAAGTTGATTTTTGAGTTTTAAAAGCCAAATCTCATACTTCTAAGCCTCCGATCTCACCTCTTATGTATTAAATCATTCTGATATGCCTAGCAATGAGCTAGGGGATGTGGTAACTTGCGAGTGAAGCAAGGGAAAAAGTTATGATCAATGATGATCAAAGATGATTATATGAGATATGGAGGATGACGGTAGAAGTGCCGTGTATGCCATGAGCCGGAGGGCTATATTTATTGATAAATGGCCCGTTCTTGATTGGACCATGAGCCGGATGGCTGAGTTATTGCCGGGTTACGGCAAAGCCATTATTGTTTATGGCTGAGTATAAATGCATATATGATTAATGAATGAATATGTTAAATGGATAATAATGAAAAAATATTGAAATGTGATGTGCGACCCCGGGTAGTAGGCAGTGGCGTTGTCCACTTGCTCCGGGTATGAGACGGGAAAGGAGGATTATCATAAACGAGTTTAATCGTGGGGTTTTGAATAAATGTGTATTTGTGATACCTGGTAGTAGCAAGGGTCGTGGTTCGTCCCGCTTGCTCCGGGTCATTGTCTGAGGATTGATAATAATGAAGGGTGATTATGAATAAATGTTTATTTGTGATACTTGGGTAGTAGCAAGAGTTGTGGTTCGTCCCACTTGCTCCAAGTTAATGTTTGAGATTTGGTAACAATGAATGTTGATAATATGAATTGAGATTGAATGAATATATGTTTGAGATGCCTGGGCAGTAGCAAGGGTTGTGGTTCGTCCCACTTGCTCCGGGCCAATGCTTGAGATACCTGGGTAGTAGCAAGGGTTGTGGTTCGTCCCACTTGCTCCAGGTCAGAGATTACGACGCCTGGGTAGTAGCGGCAGTAGTGGTGAATCCACTCGCTCCAGGTTGAGCTTTTAGACACCCGCCTGGGTAGTAGCCGCAGTAGTGATTATTTCACTGGCTCTGGGTTGAGCGGGCAGTAGCAAGGGGGTTGTAGCTCAAACCTACTTGCTCCGCAAGGGGTGTTTCTGTCCAATGGTTAGCTACCAGGACATATCGGGTTGGCTATATAACCGACAGATGATATCATCAGCCATAGGGCAGGCATTCATCATTTGCATATGTTTGAATTGTTTGGGTTTGCCATTTGTCTTGGATTTCTACATCATATATGCCATGTTACCTGACTATATGCTACTTGTTCTACTTGTATCATGTTTGTGTATTACTTGCCTGTATTGCTTGTGTTTGTACAACTGAGAGGCCCCTCATGCTGGTGTCGGTGGGTGTGAGGGCTGTTCTTGATGGGATGAATTGATGATGCGATTGCATGATGATGTATTGATATAGAACTGCTGAGGCAGAACAACTGGTGATGGTTTTGCTTATGATTCTGAGTCTGATTCGTGGAAGAGTCAGCGAGTTGGGAAACATGTGAAACATGAATTGAATTTAGCACTCCCTTATGACAGTTGCCTATTCATGGATTAGCGAGAACCTAGGATGAATAATTGGTGAAGAAGTTTAGGATGCTTAGTGAGTTTTTGTTACAGTACATTGAATTTATTTGGCACTTTTACCGTACTGGGAACCCATGGGCTCGGGGTTCTCATTCCGTATATATCTCTTGTTTTTCAGATACAGGTCCAGGTGCTCAGAAGTGAGTTGTGGGTCGTCTGAGAGACGGCGAAGATCTTTATTTCCTCTACTTTGTGTTTTGATTAGAATCTCTCCACCTTTGTTTTGGAAAGTTTATATTATGTATTGAACTCTTTGAATTTGCCTATAGAGGCTCTCATGTTTCCTTCGGGAGAGATTAGGATATACTGTTGTCAACTAATTTCATAATGTACTCTAGCCGACCTAAACTTCGCGGGTCGCGACTAGTAGCTATTTACTTATGTTATATATATCTATCTGTTATCTATCTCTTAATCTCCTCTACGCCTTGTCCGTATATCGTTTTCGGCTTCACGGTTTATCTTTTGTTGTCGAAACGTGAGAGATACGTCTTCGCGATTTTATTTCTACTCTTTTCAGGCTTCTCGATTAATACTCCTTTTGAAATTACCTATATTTATTTATTAAAAATCCACCTGAGAGTCGTAACACCGTAATATCATTGACTTATGACTCGAGCATAAGGATTTGAATATTAGGGTGTTACAATAATGAATAATTTTTAAGTGCATCATTTTTGTATGATTTTTGGCTAGCATTATTTTATGAGATTACAAACTCTGAAACCATAATTGTTAAATTTACAGTCTTTTTTATTTTTTTTTTGGTTTATTATTTAGGCTGAGAAATCCGACCCACAAATAACAAATGGAACTAAGTCTTATACATCTATTTAGTATTAATATAGTATAGTAAAAAAACGTGCCACACTCTCTTTTCTTTATAAAGTAGTATTTTTTATTTTTTATATTTGGAACAAATTTTAATTTAGTCTTTAACATTTTAAATACTATTTTCATTCCAAAAAATTTTAAACAAATTTAATATAGTCTTACTATTAAATTTAACACTAATAGTTAATAAAATGACTGATATAGACGTTAATAATATTACTAATTAAGTCATATCTTCTTCTATATATTAAAAAAATATATATAGTCAAAATCTTTTTATAACATTTTTCTCATTTTTTTGGTACAAAATTTTAAATCTTAATAATCAATTATGAACGCTTCAAAATCAAAAGAAAAAATTTTTATATTAGTGACCGTTGGTGGATTTATATTACTTATATACTGAAATCGAATGTTATTGACTATTCAATATGCGAATTGCTTGTGTTAAATTTAATGGTAGGACAATATTAAACCTGCTTAAATATTTTTTGGGATTGAAATAAGAGATTTAAATTTTTTTTTATTGAAGTATGACGTTTGAAACGTTAAAGACCAAATTAGGATTTGGCCAAAACATTGAGAACCAAAATAATATTTTATCCCATTAAATAAACTAAATAAGGTTCTCTTGGAGAAAATAATATTTGATCCCATTAATAACTTTTTCATGTTTATTTGTACTGAACAATTCAAAATAAATAGTTTTAAATTACAATAGAGATAAACATCAATTTTAAATTATTAGTGTACACGTAAAAAATTACTAATTTTTAGAAAAATATATGAATTTACGTAAAATTAGTGAATTAAAATTGTCCATTTAAAACCACCAACTCATTATATTTATATAAACCAACACATTTAAATTTTTAATTATATATGTTCAAATAAAATTTATTAAAATTTTTAATTTTTTATTCTTTTTTAATACTAATTTTTTTTTGCTTGAATACTAATTTAAATGTGTTGGTTTTTATAAAAATAATGTGTTAATTTCAAATGAACAATTTTAAATTACATCGATTTTTTTTAGAAATTAATAATTTTTTGTTCGTGTATGTTACTAATCTAAAATAATGTTTAAAATTTTAAACTTAACTAAAACAAAAAAAAGATACGAAAATTTAGTGCAACTATAAATATGGAGAATCGAAGAAGGTAGAAACCGTATGTGAATAGTATAAAGTTATTGATAATTATTTAAATTATCAAATGAATAAAAAAATATGGTTATTAAAAAATGTTATATGAATCTCCCCAATCACTTCTCTAAGTAAATCGAATGACCTAGATTAGATTTAGCTCTCTATATAAATCTAATCACCCTGTTTTGATTTATGCATGTGTAAATCTAATCACTATGTTTAGATTTACTAGGATAGCATGCACGCATGCATAAATCGAAACAACCTGATTAGATTTACTAGGATAACATGCAAATATGTATAAATCGAACCAGACTGTTTTGATTTATATAGAAAGCTAAATCTAGTCTGACTCATTTAATTTACATAGAGATGTGATTAGGGTGATTCACGTTGCATTTATGTGATTATATTTCTGCAATAGTCCAACTTGTATATAATTTTAATACTTATTATGCTTTTTTTAATTTAAAAAAAATAAAAAAGTTAATATCTCTATGTGTTATATACTTATATATAATATTTTAGATAAATTATTTTTTAAAATATTTTGATAAAAAAATATATTATTGTTACGTTGGGTAACCGGAGATTGATGGGCTAGACTCACAAGGTTGGCCCAATCGGGTGAATGAGGAGGCTTTTGATCCGACTCCCGGTCAAGAGTCCTCGTCCGACTTATGTATGTGCAAGGGAACGGGGGTGGTACCTGAAAAGACACTCCGATGCCTAAGTCAGCAAGGGTCTAAGCAAGTTTAAGAGTATGGGACTTCTAATTACCTGAGGATTGTCAGTGTACTTATAATGGTAAACCCATAGCTACCGTTGGGATGGTTCCACCTTTTAAGGAGGATAACCGTCTCTTTATCTTAGGGAGGTTGAGATTTGACTTGGAGAGTGGGTTGAAAGATTTTAGAGGCAGTTACTTATTTGAATGAGTGTTATCTGCCAGTTAACACTCTTTACCGACTTCCTAGCGTTAGAACCGACCTCCTATGCGGATGTCAGTTGCGGGGGAAGGCCAACCTTACTGATGGGGCCTTCTTAAGGTGTTTGGGTCTGGGCCTGGACATTGGGCTAGGGTATGAACAATTATATAATAATATTTTTAACAAAAGTAATTAGTTAATAAATTTTGAATATAACAATCTAATTATTTGTCAAGTAATATAAAATAAATTTTTAAGAGTAAAGTATCATTTTTGTCCCTAACGTTTCAATCGTCCTATTTAAGTTCATAACGTTTTAAAACTGACTCAATGTTGTCCTGCCGTTAGGGATCCATTAACAGAATTGACAGCGGGACAAAATTGAGACATTTTTGAAACGATATGGACTTAAATATGACGAAAACGTTGGGGACAAAAATGATACATAGAAATAAATTTTAATTTTATCCTTTAATAATATCAATTTTTTACTATATATAGTATTCAATTATTTTTTAATCACATCTAAGTAAATTATACTTAATCATATTACTTAATGAATAAAAAATATTCATTTTATTTTCATGAATAAAAAATATTCATATTATAAAAAAAATTATATAATAATTAATCTTAAGGAATAAAAAATATTCATGTATTTTCTATTTATATATTTTCTATTTAATTATTTAAGAATAAAATATTTAGTTGCCATTTAAAGTATTGTGTATTAAAGTATTGCCATTTAAAGTATTTTTTTATGTACTAAGATATTCTGTATTTATTAGAGTCCATCAATACTCTTCTTTTATATTAGCCTTTGATTTTCATCTAATAAAATCTAATGGTCTATATAAATATGGCACATCTAATAAACATATAAGTGTTGTGCTTATTTTAAGCATACCCTACCTTAGATTGAACAAAATTACTAATCTTAATCATAGTAAATTAGTGTTAATTAATTTATGACTGGATCGATATTTAAGAAAATTTTTATGAAACATTATTTTAGTTTTCTAATAATTTTAATTATCAAATCACTGTTTAAACTTTTATTTTGTTAAAAGAAATTAATTTTTATATTAAATTATTTATTCTATATATATATATATATATTCAAATTTTTATTATTTAATAAAAAAATACTAAAAGGCCATCAGAATTTAATATTTTTTGTCATCATTTAGTCATTAATATCTAAAAGTAAAATATGTTTTTAGATTATTAGATTAAAAAGATTAAACTAAAATAATTGAGCCAATAGCTAAATAATGATAAAAATAATAAATTTTGATAATTTTGTAACATTTTTCTAAATAATAATGAAAGTTAATTTGTCTATTTGTTACAGAATTTAAGATGAAAATTAATTTATGCAATAAATTTAGTAACTGATTTAATAATTAAAATTTGTTGAAAATTAAAATTTTCGATCAAAAAATTTTAAAAACGAATTTACTATATTATTCTCAATTTATTATTTTCTGCAGAATAGGTAAATAATTAGTTATATAACTTATGTATTCTGTTGGGGTCATTATAACGTATTAGAATAATAATTAAAAAATTAAATCGTGTGAGTTTATGGTATAGTATATCCTACTCTATTTATACCCCTAATATATTATATAATATATATTTAAAAATGATATGTGTAGTGAAAAAAGTGGATATTGAAATTTTTTTTTATAAAAACTCAAAGTAACTACTAAAATAATAATTTGAATTATTAATTTAGTATGTTTGTTTTTTTATAAAGTTAACCTAAAATAAATAATTAATTTATCTTTATTTATATTATTTTAATTTTATTAAGAACTTGATGATCATGCTATTTGTATTACGTTAAATTTTTTTAATATTTTATTATTTTTAATTTTTATTTGAATTTAGTATTTTATTTTTTATTTTATTAATAATATAATATATATGAAATATTCAATGATTGAATTTTTTATATTTTATATTTATTTTTAGTTTTATTTTGATTTTTTATTTACTTGAATTTTATTTTATTTTTTGTTTTAAAAATACATTTGTAAAAGCCTATCAAGTTGAGGATCCAACAAAACAAAGTTTTCACATACTTATATGGCTGGCTCGGCTCTCCACCCACACATGTCTTGCAAAAGAACTACTCTCAACCGTCTTTATCATGTCCTTCCATGTACTTTTTTGCCATTTCACATAGCAGAAAAAGACAAAAATCCTTCTGCTCACCGAATTCGTACTTGGTTTATCGAAGTACCACTAAAGTGATTGGTACAGGTGAAAACTTTCCAATAATAAATATAGGAAGAATTTCAGGTATGCCATGTATTTTTTTGGAAGTCTGAAATTCCAGTTGTAACTACCGTTGAGATATAATATTAAAGAAAACGTAAGGTTCAGATTTGTTGATAAAATATATTATGGACATAAAGATTTAGAGTGCTTGTAGACCATACAACCGTTTCTTCCTTTATCAAGTTTTTTTTAGGTTGAAATTCTCAATTTGTCCTCCACTCCTCCTGCAAGTTTGAAAAGCCACCCCAACCATATGGTTTTGGCTGAAGTGTAGTCGTGTTAGGAGTTTTTTGTTTATTCTATTTTTGTTTTTTATTTTTTAATGTGTCTCATATTAATGTTTAATCATGTTGTCCATATACCAAAAATTAGATATTGTGTAGAAAAATTATGTATTTAGTATTTGATAAAAAAATATTATTATATTATTATAAACAGATTTTAATTAGACGAATACTAATATTTTTAGACGAAAATCACATATTAATCAAAGATACTACAAAAGAAAAAAATATAAAAAAACCCAAGAGATATCTTCAAATAAAAAATTTATATATAAAGGTAAAAAAAAAGAATAGTACAAAATTCAAATAAGTTAATATTATAAAACATTTAATTTCTACAAAAACATATGAAAAAAAAGAACAAATAAACAACTTTAATAGAAAGCAAAAAAAATAAAAAAATAAAACATACAAATACCACATAAGAAAATTAATAAATCTACTGTTAACTATAGATAATATAAAATAAAAACAAAAAATTAATATATAATTTATACTATTACAATGTCAAACACCTATATTTATCTTTTTTTTTTAAATACATAATATTTCACTTTATATTCTCTTCTAATTGAATAACTATATTGAATTTATGAATTATATACAAATCACAAAATTAATACTTTATACAGTATTTTTAAATTTAATATTAATTTATATATTATTTAATCAATTTATAAATAATATAAAATTTTTAAATTTATATTATAAATTATTTTTTCTTTTTGCACGTCATACAAATTTTAGTCTAGTTATTATAATGTTATTTAATACTATTATAAAATTTTTATTATTCATTAATATCATGATTAATTCATTATCAATGTGTCTATTTCACTAAGCAGTAGAAGAGATCCTAATAACAAAAAATTAAAAACTTGCTTTTAACAAAAATAAATAAATATTGTTCACGTTGATGATCACAGATAGAGCAAATTCACCTTACTGAAACATAAACTTTGATTCAACAAAATTTTATTAAACTGATTTTATTTAGAATGCAAAATTATTTGTCATCATGTCTTAGATTAAACAAAATTACTAGTCTTAATCATAGTAAGTTAGTGCTAATTAATTTATGACTGGATCGATATTTAAGAAAAGTTTTATGTAACATTATTTTAGTTTTCTAATAAATTTTAATTATCAAATCATTCTTTAAATTTTTATTTTGTTAAAAAATTAATTTTTATATTAAATTATTTGTTCTCTATAGATATTCAAATTTTTATTAAATAATAAAAAAATACTAAAAATTCATCATAATTTATTATTTTTAGTCATCACTTAGTTATTAATGTCTAAAAATATGGGATAAAGTATATTTTTGGATTATTAGATTAAACTAAAAAAAATTAAACTGATAGCCAAATAACGATAAAAAATAATAAATTTTGATAGCTTTCTAACATTTTCCTAAATAATAATGGAGGTTAATTTGTCTATTTGTTACAGAATTTAACATGAAAAAAAATTAAGTTGTGTAATAAGTTTAGTAACTAATAAGAGTAAAGTATTATATATTTTTGTCCCTAATATTTGGAGTAAGTCCTATAATTGTCCCAAACGTTTCATTCGTCCTATTTATATCCCCAACATTCCAAAACTGATTCAATGTTATCCTCCCGTTAACTCCACTGACGGAACACTAACGGAGCTGCCTACGTGGAGGGTAACATTAAATCAGTTTTGAAACGTTAGGAACATAAATAGGACGAATAAAACGTTAGAGATAATTATAGAACTGACCGCAAACGTTAGAGATAAAAACAATACTTTACTCTAATTAAAATTTGTTGAAAATTAAACTTTTCGACCAAAAAAATTTAAAAACAAATTTACTAGTAAATAATTAATTATTGTTTCCTTCAGAATAGGTAAATAATTAATTATTGGGGTCATTATAACGTATTAGAACATTAATTAAAAAATTATCTATTCCATTTGAACATACATCAGTATTAATAAAAAATTATCTATTTATCCATCTTAATTTCATAATAAATAATTGATCTATGAATTGCTTTTATCAATTGAAAAATATTAAAAATTTTAACTTATTTTAATTATTCTTTTAATTTTTAAACTAAAAACTTTAAATTTTTTATCGTTTTGGTTTTTTTTTTTAAATATATATTGAAACTTAACTTATTAAATATTAAGAAGATAATTAAAAAATATATTAAAACCCTTAATTTTCTTTTATTAGGTGTTCTCATAACAATTCCATACAGTACTCTTGTTTTATTTTATTAATTGCCTTTTATATTACTATATATAGTGGATTCATTATTATTTTTTATTTTTATTTAAAAATATTAATAAACAAAACCTACAAAAATATTAGATGAAAATTTTATTTTTGTAATAATCAAATTTTAATCAAATCGTGTTAGTTATATGCACATATACGTAAGTGTCTTTTTTTTTCTTTTTTTTCATCCTCTTTCTCTAGTCTTTCTCTCTTTCTCTGTTTTTACCTCCTTTTTAAAATTTGTACAATTTAAAATAATTTGTATGATTTTCAAATAAATTTATGTATTTTATTGTATTATTTTTTATTATATCTTTATATAATTTAACTTCAAAACTAAATTGTTTGAATGAAATTTACTATTTTTAAGAGAAATATATGAAGACAAATAAATTATTTTATGTCAATAATAAAACATATAAAAGAGAAGAAGAAAAAAGATATAAAAAAGTATTTGCACTATTTAAAATAAATTTTTGTGTTATGAAACTCAATTTTTGTATTCTTTTATTGTTATTCAACAAAAAAATTACACAATTTAAAATAAATTTATTTTATATAACTAAAATTCTTGGGTTTTTTTATTAAAAAAACTTTGTACTTTTCTATTTTATTTCCTTTTCTTGTTTTATATTTCTTAGCACTTTTTATATGATAATATTTAATATAGGTTCATTTTTTACATGTTTTGAAATGTCACTTACTTATTTTTTTATAATTAAATTAATAATACACTCTAAATAATTTTAGTTTTTTTTTTACTTAATATTATTTATATTTTTTAATAAAAATATAAAATTTTAAAATTAAATTAAGTTTGTTTTCCTGTACATATTATAACTTTTTAAAAATATATTGGTATTTAAAATTTTTTCTATTTTATAAATATGATTTGGAATAAATTAATTTAGCATAATTCTACTATGTATACATAATGACTGGAGAATTTTATTAAAAATAATAGTATGTATAATTTTAATATTTAATAATATTTATTAATTACTATTAATGTTAAAAAATACACACATATAACGAATTAAAGTTATGGAGCTTCATAGCATGATTGGATTAGCACTAGACTTAGTCTCGTTGCACTAGACATGGCTTCAAGCCTTCAACTTTGCGCTCATTGTTTTCAGCAGCGACTGCAACATGACCAATTTGGTCTTTTAAGCAAAACTTGAGGGATGTTTATGGTAATTCATGGCACACAACATGACAAAATTTTTAACTTTTACCGGACGGTACTTGACATACTAGTGTTACAATAAAGTAGATGGCACACTTGAAAGTTTTCCAATAATATAAACAACCAAACATCTATCTATCTATCTATCTATTATTATTATTATTATTATTATTATTATTATATGAGTACTTCCTCAGAAGATCCAGAGGAAAGACGTGAGCAATTAAAAAAGAATCTTAAAAAAGTTAGATTGTTCGATCTATACTAGCTCTTTTGTTTTTCGAATAACTACTCTTTGTATATACGACGCTTTTTGGTTCATTATACAATTCGTCCATCATCTTATTCGAATAGTGAACAACTACAAAATTGAGATACCCTAAATATAACCTCTATACCTAATAAATGGTATAATGCAACAGTATTTTAATGTTCCCCCACGTTTATAGTGGTAAAATAATATACTTTAAAAAAATCCAAGAAGTAACAAAATTTATTATTTTTTATTAATATTTTTAATTATTAGTATAATTTTATTTAATCTAATAATTTAATAATATATTTTAATTTATATTTTTAAGTATTATTAATTAATTATTAACTAAAAATAATAAATTCTACCGCTCATCAAATATTTTTTATTAAAGAATATTTCTCAAATTTAAATAGAATAGTTACTCACTACATATATATCTCATGGTGGCAAACTGGAAGTGACCAGTAGGTAGACGTTTTGCCCATAGTTGATGCGAAATATGGATAGGGTGTCATGTTTATCTTATGTTTGTAGCATGAGAACTGAATCGGTAATTAATCCGGTCATATGACTAGGTTATTGTGTTATTGGTTTAATTTGTGAGTTATTGATTCATCCGGTTAATTTGGTCATAATTAAAAAAAAATATAAAATTATATAAATAAAATTAAAATAATATCTTAAAACTTAAAATATAAGTCTTTACAAACATTAATAATCTAATATCAATGTTTAAACATAATTAATGATCTAAAAAAAGATAATAAAGTGGTTTCTAGTATAAAATATGTTCTTAATTTAAATCAATAAGGACGAACGAAGAATACAATCGGTAAATCAAGTCCAAGGAGTTGCTGATGATGCGTGTTCTTGAGATGGTGGCGTTTCTGATGATGTTTGAGATGAAGACATTTTTAAAATTCTAGCAAAAGAAATAAAAGATTTTCAGCAACCAAAAATTTACCTAAATGAGTTTTTAAGCAACACAGCAACAACCACCAAAGTATTCAATTCAAAGTTTCAAACATTATCATCTAGCAACAAAATTCAAGTATTCAACTAAAGCATTATCCAACAAGCAACTCTGTTATCTAGCAAGTATTCAAATTTTCTCAAATTCACCAACTCTAAAACCAAATACAACAGCAACATTAACTAAATTCAATAACAATTCTAAGTTTCTAACTCAAATTTTCTCAAGTTCAACAACTCTAAAACCAAATACAACAGCAACATTAACTAGATTCAATAACAATTCTAAGTTTCTAACTCAAATTTTTTCAATTTCAACAACTCAAACCAAATATAACAGCAACATTAACCAAACTCAATAACAATTCTAAGTTTCTAATTCTCTCCAGTTCAACAACTCTAAAACCAAATACAACAGTAATAACCACCATATTCAACATCAATTCTAGTGAAAGAACATAGTAGAAAACTTGAAGGGAGCTCACCTGATTGACGGGTTCCAACACCGCGACTACCGCGACACAAGATGATGACCACCACCACCCGAGGGAGCAGCTGTTGCTTGACTGGTTCCGTCTGCTTCTGCCGCCGACGAACCAAACGCAGGGGCACGGGACGGCGACGGTGACCGAGGTGAGGGGACAAGATGAGAGACTGAGAGAGCGATTAAGTGAGGCCATGAGAGACTGAGAGTGACGACTGTCGAGCTGAGGGGAGAGACGAGAGAGCGACGAGGTCAAGGTGAGGCCATGAGCCAACGAGTGAGACGGAGAGAGCACAGACCACAGAGACGAGGCTGGAGCTTGGCTGGGTGAGAGGGGGTTCCACCGTTCCACACTTCCACTCACATTCAGAGTCTCAGATTTTGCATTTGGGCATTAGGGTTTCGTTGAAAGGGAAAAGAGAAGAGAGGGGTGTGTTATGAAACGTGAAACGACGCCATTTCAAGTTTAAAGAAAAAAATCGGACCGGGTCAAATCAACTGGACCGGGTCACCGGATTTCATGAAAATCCATCGGGTCGAACCAGATTCGATTGGGTCCATTACACATCCGGTTTAACTAGTGACTCGACCCGGCCAAGTGACCGGGTGACCGAATTTTCGGTCGAACCGACCGGATCGAGCCGAGTCTGTTAACTATGGTTTGTAGATATAGGCTTTTGAAGAAAATAATAGTATATTATATAAAATACATATTTTCAGTATTTCTCATTATATAAAGTTTGGAATACCAAACACAACGTAGGAGACAAGTTTTTTTTTTTTTTTTACTAATGTTTCTTGTTATTTTGTAATTTTAATTTGTCCCGCATACTAACTCTAAGTCTCTAACTCAACTCCTTTGTTGCCTTGCTCTCTCCTTTTTCTTTCTCTCTCTATCCTCTTTTCTCCATCCGCCCTTCACTAAATTATTGTCACCACCGCATATCTGTGTCAAATCTATCGTCATGCTACCACCATCGTTGCATTGCTCAAATAATCTACACTGTCTTCACCTTCGTTGTCGCTTCTGTCCTTGTCCTTGCCACCTTAACCCTCACCACTCTCTCTCATTTGTTTACTTTGTTTTCACTTATTTGAATTATTTCAATCTTTTTCATTTAAGAAAAAATAAATAAATAAATAAATAAATTGTTGAAATGATGGTTAAATTAGAATTGATAGTACTAATTTGGGATAATCAATGTTTGAAAATCAGTGATGGAAAAAAAATAATGGTTATAATTTGAAGATGAAATTGGTATTTGAATTAAACTATCATGTTTTTTTGCATCATCTTCAAATAAATTAAAAAAATTGTGTATTTTATATCTATATTTTTCATATTTAAAAGACAATAATCCAACACTACTATTTTAGAGCCAAAAATGACATACTGGCGAACTAAAGAGTAGTACATGCATTTGTTTTTGTTGATAATCGGTGCAAGATTCTTGATCCTAATGGAAGAAAAACAAGCGCATCAAGATTTTTTAAAATAAAAAAATTAATAAAATAGTAAAATAAAAAGTTAATAATTCTTAAATTAAAAGTCTAAAATACATATTTTATAAAACTTACAAAATCAATAATAATTTATTTTATTTTATTTTATTAATTTTTTATTTTAGAAAATTCAAATTCAAAATAAGCAACAAGTGCTTACAAAATATCACAAAAAATCCATCTGCCACCAGAATCACATGCAAAACATAAAACTCCCAATACTAAAGCTAAAAGAGTACATACATGGTATTATTTGCAATTATAGGCACGGCAATGGTGTTCAGTTATATGATTTATGTTTCTATTAAAGTATATATATATATATATATATATATATATATATATATATCATTTTATGTGTTAATATTATCATTTTACTATTATTTATTTTGACATATATTGCTACAAATAGGGCTGGAAGTGAGTCGAGCTAAACCGAGTTAGACCAAGCTCAAGCTCGGCTCGACTCATTAACAATCGAGCTTATTTCTTAAGCTCAAGTTCGGCTCACCAAAAGCTCACGAACTGGCTCGAGTTAACGAGTTGGCTCAAATAAGAGAAACATAGATACATAATCTATAATTTTATATCAATAAATTATAACTTATATATTTTTAAAAATATTTGAAAAGATCAATTTTATATATTGTTTATCTATCAATAAATTATAAATTTTTTATTTATGTGCTATATTAAAATTATATGTAAAAAATAAATATTAAATATTAAATTATATATATATATAATCGAGCCAGTTAACGAGCTAATGAGCTGAGCTTATCCAAACTCAAGCTCGACTCATTTAATTTATGAGCTCAATTTCAGGCTCAAGCTTGGCTCACCAGCTCACGAGCTTAGCTTATCGAGCTGTTAACGAGTCGAGTTCGAGCTGGCTCATGAGCTGGATTGATTCACTTCCAGCCCTAGCTACAAACTAATTAGTTAAAGGTATATATATATTGCAAATTTAGCGATCTATTATATATAAAGGAGATAAGATGAAAACAAAAAAAAGTGGAAAAGTTTTTATTTTTTTTTTACCAAAGATAAGAGACTCGAACCCACAAACGTAAATATCATTCATGTATATTAATCTTGAAGAATGTATTAGATGGAAAAGTATATTCAAATTTTTGGTGATATAAATAAAAAAATTATAAAATAAAATAATAAATTACATAAATATCCTCATTTTCTTTCTTATTTTACATCTTCTTCCAACAACTACTAGAGAGGGTGCCGCTGCCACCGTTCATCGCGTCTGACTACACCGTTACTGCCGTTCCATCGTTGAGCTGCCACGTCGTCGCAGAGCCATCACTGGGGAGAGAGATGGGTTTGAGAAAGAGAGCGCTAGAAGCAGCTGCTGTGAACTTGCCATCGGGGGAGCTTGTATCGCCGTCGCCTCGATTGTTCTCGCCGCCATTGGGCCCGTCACACGCATCGTCTTCCGAGGAGCGCCGCCGACCCCTTACTGCTGCTACTGGGTTGTCGTCGTCGTCGACTTCGCCAAGAGGAGCAGACACGTGCAAAATTGGATCGAGGAATTTCGTATGAAATGAAATGCTATTTCCTATTTCTTTCGTTTGTGCATCTTTATCCATGCATTTCCGGATAAACCAACTGGCAATTTCTGATAAACAAATTCCTTTTTCAGTAAAGCGGATCACTATGTTCATGAGAAGGTATGATAAAACAATTTTGTGATTGGAGAGGAAGAGGAGACGTCAAAGAAGAAGCAGGTCGTGTGGAGGAGAAAACTTACACTGCCGTCGAGCTGCTGGAGGTCGCGCGCGCCGCTCCTCTGATCTAGACACCGGAGAGTATCACTGACATCGCCGTTTTTCTGCCACTGCCATAGTTTTTGGTCACCGAAAACATGGCTGTAAGGAAGAGGGGAAAGAGAACAAAAATAAAATTTTATAATAGAGTTATTTTTAAAAAATATTTAAATATAAATATAATTATTATATTATTAATAAAAATTTTAAATCTTAGCCATTGATTCAAAAATTTAATGGTTATGATTTATAAAGAATCTTAGATCATAAAAATCTTAAAAATACTTTCTCCACCAAAAAAAGCTCCTTAATCATGTAGATACTTGCAAAGCTAACAACCTTCATCCTCAAGCTAAGTATCTTTTTCTACTAGCACTACTGCTAAACTTGCAATGCTTTGTTCCTTTGCTTTGTTTCTTTTTCTTTTCTTCGAAATCAAATAAAAGCTCTGATAAAAGCCAAAGTATCACACAAAGTGTTTTTTATTTTTATTTTTTGTTTTTTAAAAAAAAGTATGTAAAGGGACAAATCACATTTTTTTGGGGGACGAATTCTCTTACTCTCAAATTTTAAATATTTGTACACTAGAGCTAGATACTTCTCTATTCCCTTCATCCGAACTACTTGTTTCATTTCCTATTTTATTATCTGATTAGTTTCAATCAAAACTATATTATACATCCCTCGTAATGCGTGTAGTCAATTTAGCTATCTAGGTCCAATCCAATCAAACCCCACCATGAAACTTATTTTCTGTTATCTCGATTCTATCCGTAAAGCTTTCCTTCCAAATCAAAACATTCTTTTTTTATAGCACCTTCCGCCCTATAAATATAGCTTCGGATCCCACAGCCAATTAGAAGCAATCTATTTTAACAAAGTACAAAGTGAACGGGAACTTCGTATTGCATATAAAACGATGATTCTTCTTTGTTAGTGTATTTTTCTTTCCCATTTTAAAATATCCCTCTTTCTATATTATAGCAAATTTTATAAAAAAATTAGACATTTACTACTATTCATGAAAATATGTATACAAGGTTATTGAAAATTAAGAAAAAAAAATTAAGGTAATCAATAACTTTTTATTTTATTTTTAAAATTTTAATTAAACAAAGAAGTAAGAACCTAAAAGATTTAAGTGGACTAAATTATATTAGTCGAGTGGTCATCTCACTCGTCTATTTAAATAAGTGTCGGTGGTTCAAATCCTACTAGTGCAAGTAATACCTCAGAGACTGTGTAAAGAAGGGAACCGATATGAACCGGTCAAATCCAGAATGAACCGTTGAAAATCGGTCAAACTCGGTCAAAACCAGTCCGTTTGAAAATGCAAATTTGTTCAAAATGTTAGAGGGAGGGTTTGAACCCTGTCCTCAGAAAACTAAAATACTATCAGAGCCGCTAGGCTGTTACATTTCAAATTTATTTATATGCAAATTTTAATATATATAAATATCTTTTATCAAATGATTTACTTTATTTAATTTATTTTAATTTTAGTTATAAATTCGATCTTTTTAATTATATTTTTATTTAACAATAATTATAAACTCATTATTCTTTCTTTTCATAATTATATAATATATATTAATATTATTTTTTTAATAAATACTTGTAGTATATAATAATATAATAGATATAAATTTAATTAATAAATTATTGAAATTTAAAAATAATAGTTATTTTAATAAAAAACAAAATAAAAATATTTATGATAGAATAAAAATAATAAAATACTTATTATTCCTGTTCCATATTATTTTAAAATAGTTTAATATTCTTAAAATATTAGTTAAAATATGTATTTTAAATTTTTAGTTATTTTTTATATATATAGGACCGGGTTAAACGGTTCAACCAGTGACTCACCGGTTGAACCAGTAACCCAGTGACCCAGTAACTTGACCGGTTCGATCACCGGTTCGGTTCTGACAACAATGACCTCAGGTGAGTGAGGATCAATCCCACGGAGATTGTTGGTTTGAGCAAGCAATGGTTACCTTGCAGATCTTAGTCAGGTGGATAGAAAATATAGTTGTCACGAGAAAACGCATAAAACAGATAAATAAATAAAGCGTTACTAGATAGATGTGGAATCAATGGTATGAGAAAGGTTGAGGCTTCGGAGATGCTTCTTCCTTCTGGATCAACTTTTCTCACCATCTACTCCAACTTCTGATTGATTCTTTCCATGGAAGGCTGTATATGATTAACGCCGGGTCAGCGGTCATCCAATCTGAACGGGGGTGAAGCTCTAGCAGTCTATTTTCTTGGTGATCCTACTCAAAATGCCAGAGACAAGGTCGGATCTTCCAGATCAGAGAACGTTGCTCCTTTGGTTCTAGCCTATACCACAAAGGCCCTAATCGCCCCGCACCTCGGCTGCACTGATGTCTCGAGAAGTACCCAATGAAGCCGTGGATTAGCCATCTAAGAGATGTATAATCAAGCTTGTGGTTCAATACTATCCTGTCAAGGACTCGCAAAAACCCATGTGAATAGGGATGACGGTCAAGTTACACTCCCAGTTCATTAGGATGAAGAACAAAGATACATCTTAGAATAGAATCAAGTATAGATTGAAGTGGAATAGTGATATTATTAATTCATAAGAATCAACAGAGCTCCTAACCTTAACCTAGGAGGTTAGTGACTCGTGCTGTACAAAGAAACAATGTATTTTGAAAATATGGCATAAAGTTCTGAACAAGGGTGATCCTTGTTCTATATATACTAATCTGCTAACTAAGAATTACAGAAAATAAGATAAGCTAGACTTGGAGTGCAAAAATCCAATTTCCGAGCCCACTTGGTGAGTGTTTGGGCTGAGCTTGAGTGAAGCCACGAGCTAATTCTCCCTTTTAGGCGTCCAATACCAGCTCTGGACTCCTAAATGGGCGTTGGACGCTAGCTACTCCCTTCTGGGCGTTAGATGCCAGGAATGGGGCTGGTGGCTGGTGTTGAATGTTAGTTTTGGGCATTTATTTCCAAAGCAAAGTATAGACTGTTATATATTTCTATAAAGCCCTGGATGTTAGATTTCCATAGCCGTTGAAAGCATGCCATTTGGACTTCTATAGCTCCAGAAATGCTCCTTCGATTGCATAGAGGTAAGATCCTGACAGCATCTGCAGTCCTTTCTCTGTCTCTGAATCAGACTTTGCCAAAACTCCTCTCAATTTCAACCAGAAAATACTTGAAATCATCATAAAACACAGAAACTCAAAGTAGAATCCAAAAATATGAATTTTTCACTAAGACCTATGAAAATATAATAAAACTTAAACAAAACATAATGAAAACTATATAAAAATGATGCCAAAAAGCGTATAAAATATCCACTCATCAGAACACCAAACTTAAACTATTGCTTGTCCCAAGCAACCAAAAACAAAGTAGGAATAAAAAGAAGAGAATGATACAATAAATCTTAAAGTTCTCAATGAAGCTTAGTTTCAATTAGATGAGCGGGACTAGTAGCTTTTTGCTTCTGAATAGTTTTGGCATCTCACTCTCTTTTGAAGCTCAGAATAGTTGGCATCTTTAGGAACTTAGAATCCAGATGATACTATTGATTCTCTTAGTTAAGTTCTTTTTTATTCTTGAACACAGCTTCTTTTGAGTCTTGGCTGTGACTCTAAGTGCTTTGTTTTCCAGTATTACCACCGGTAACATAAACGCCACAGACACTTAACTGGGTGAACCCTTTCGGATTGTGATTCAGCTTTGCTAGAATCCCCAGAAAGTGGTGTCCAGAGTTTTTAAGCACACTCTTTGCTTTGGATCATGACTTAAACTGCTCAGTCTCAAGCTTTTCAATTGACACCTTCACACCATAAGCATATGGTTAGGGAAGTAGCTCATTTGAACTGTTTAGGCTAAGATATTTCTTTTAGGCCCTCCTAACCATTGATGCTCAAATCCTTGGATCCTTGCTCTTGCCTTTTGGTTAAAAGAGCTTGATGATAGGAATTTATCGTCAATCTAGATTTTCACAAGTATAGAATTCTCTTCGTTACAAGTATAGTCTAGATCAACAATTAACTCCCAATCAAATTTTAATTCAAAAAGAATAGTCACAATCCAAAACAAATTATATTAATCGAGAGTATTGATGAGAAGACTTTTGTGTGGTTTAGAATTCACAATTGAATTCTCATTGCAAGTATAGTTTCTAAACCAACAGTAATCCTTTCATACAAAAATTTGTTTGTCACAAGTAACAAATGCCTAAATTTATAAACCGAAGTATTGAACCTCGGGTCATTCTCCCTAGGAATTGCAATAAAGTGTTCTTGTTATTGGTTATGAGATATGTTTTGGGGTTTTTGGGATAAGAGACATGAAATGTAAAATGCAATGAAAATAAAATAGCAACTAACAAAACTCTTGGCAAGGTATGAGAACTAGAAGTCCTATCCTAGTTATCCTCCTCAATTGTGATGAGAATTGTCCATTGTTACCACTTAGTTAACCTCTAACCATGGAGGAAAGTCAAGTGGATGAATTAACTTGATTCCACAAGTCCTAGCCAACTCCCAAGGGAAAGACTAGCTTTAGTGGTATCCAAATCAATTAGCAACTTCTAATTATCAATCAACAAAGGAATTAGATAACTCAAGCGTCACTAATTACTCCACCTAGGCCAAGAGGAACAAAATCTACACTAAAGCTAAAAGAAGCATTTTAACAAACACATAGAAGGCAATAAAAGTAAACAACATGAATTGCAAGAATTAAAGAGAGATCTAACTAGAATAGCAAGATATAAACAATAGAAAAGGAAAACAATTATGAAATAACAAAGAACTTACCAATTGCATTGAAGAAGAAATATAGATCTACAAAAGAAAGTTCATAAACTACAACTAACAATACAAAGGAATTACAAGAGAAGAAGAATTCTACAACTACAAGAGAACAATTAAGGAAAGGAAAGGAAAATTAGAAGAGACAAGAAGAACTAGATCTAGATCTAAAACCTAATCCTAATTCTAGAGAGAAGTGAGAGCTTCTCTCTCTAAAACTAACCTAAACTAAACCAATGTGTGAAAGTAAATAAATGTGTGTGAAGTATGTTAATTCCCCTTCAATCCTTGGGTTAAATAGCATCAGAAATGAGTTGGATTGGGCCCACAAGGCTTCAGAATTCGCTGGCCACGTATTGCTTTATGTGGGTCATATGGCAGCAACGACACGTGCGTGTATAGTGCACGTATGTGTCACCATACATATAGCAACTATGGCAAATCTTATATCGTTTCGAAGCCCCGGATGTTAGCTTTTCAACTCAACTAGAACCGCATCATTTGGACTTCTGTAGCTCAAGTTATGGTCGTTTAAGTGCAAAGAGGTCGGCTTGACAGCTTTTCGATTCCCTCATTTCTTCATGAGTTCTCCATTTTTACATGCTTTTCCTTCATTCCCTTGATCCAATCTTTACCTCCTAAAACTGAAATCACTTAACAAACATATCAAGGCATCTAATGGAATCAAGGTGAATTAAATTTAGCTATTTCAAGACCTCAAAAGCATGTTTTCACTCTTAAGCACAATTAAAGGAGAAGTTATAAAACCATGCTATTTCATTGGATAAATGTGGGAAAAGATTGATAAAATCCTCTAAATTCAACACAAGAGAACCCTACAAATGGGGTTTATCAACCTCCCCACACTTAAACCAAGCATGTCCTCATGCTTAAACTAAGAGAAAGCAAAGGATATCAACATTTATTCACTGTAAATAACCTAAATGCATCTATCTATATGAATGCAACTAAATGCAAAATGATTCTACCTACTTGGTTAAAAATAAATCAATCTCCAAGACATACATGCACAAGTAGGGCTAAGGTCCCATGAAGACTCATGAATCCTACCAATTTAAATATCAAAATGAAGTTCAAGTAGACTTGCAAGAAGAACACTCATGAAAGCTGGGAATCAAGGAATTGAGCATCGAACCCTCACTGGAAGTGTTTGCACTCTAGTCGCTCAAGTGTGTAGGGTCGATTCTCTCAATTCTCTCCTATTCATGCTTTCTAAGATTTGTTCTTCTTCTAACAATCAACATTTATTCAATGCATGCATACAAGAATCATGAGGTCTTTTCATAGGTTGTAATGGGGCTAGGGTCAAGGTAGGATGCATATATGGTTAAGTGAGCTTGAGGTTTGAATCTTTGATAAGCTTAAACTTCCTACTTAACCTATGACATCCTATACAATTTCAAAGCTAACCTAACTACCCATTTTTTTTTCACTTTTTCACATACTTATGTATTTCCTTTTCATTTCACAACACTTATGCATTGACCCTTATTGAGCTTTGCTTTGGGGCATTTTGTCCCCTTTTTATTGCTTTCATTCTTTCCTTTTTTTTCTATATTTTTTCTTTTCTTTTTTTTTCATTTATTATTTCTTTCTTCCCTTTTTTTTTCATTTTTTTCTTTCTTTCAAGCATCAATGCATAAGGTCTATACATTTAATCAATACATGAGTATGCACCCAATTCCCAAATATAGAAATACAAAACACCCTTTTATCCCAACCAATGTTCCCAAATCTCCCCGAACTTGAATAATAAGCACTCGCACTAGTGTAAGCTAATCAAAGATCCAAACAAGAGACTTTTATTGTTTTTCGCTTTAGGCTTGTAATGTGCTAAAATAAAGAACGATTGGGTTAAGCATAGGCTCAAAATTGGTTAACAATGGAGAGTAAAAGGTAGGCTATTTGGGTAAGTGTGCTAATGAAATAATGGCCTCAATCATATAAATACATGAATACACAAAATAATGGACATAAAGAATCAAATAAATCAAAGATTACAATCATAGAAAGGGAATAATACACACAAAAAGGAAAAATAAGTGGTTATAAAATGTAACCACACAATTAGGCTCAAATATCACTTGCTTGTGTTCTTAGCTCAAAAACCATGTTCCAAAATAAATTCTTTCAAGCAAGTTCAACCAAAAATTTTTCAAATTGGTAGGGTGCCCTAAAATAATTTTCTTGGAAAAGAAATCATCACCCTAACCAAGTAGTCCTAGCATAAAAAGAAGTGATAAAATAGATAAAAATTCTAACTAACATGCAACCTATCATGCAATGCAACATCTAGCTAACTTTGGTCTTAAAAAAGAAATTGTTACCCATGGAGATCGGTCGGACGACCTCCCCACACTTGAAGATTGCACCGTCTTCGGTGCATGCAAAGAAGAGCAAGGTGGATGGGTTGCTACAATTGATGAGCTTCTTCGAAGGGTTGTGCGGATGGCTTGTTCGTTGCCCCATTTCGAAGCTTATCCTTTTCCTCCTTTCTTGGTGGCCAACCTAAAAGGAAAGAAAAAGAAAGAAAATCAAGCCTATAGCAAGGATATCAAAGTGAGTAGAACGTAGGCGGGGGCTAATACCAAATAAGAGTAAGGTTCTCACTACATGTTAGCTACGCATGTAAGTGAGAAAGCAATATAAGCTAATGGCATATTAACTAATACTTGATGTAAGAGTAAAGGCAAAGCATGAAGAGCATATTGAGCATCAAGTTCAAACAGGAAAGAGTGGGTAATGAAAAATAATATTAGGTTATATCAATGCACAAAGACACAAGAGTCATACAAGATTAAGCATTGATGTAAAAGTTTCATCACCCAACAATATCAAACAAGTAAAGAGGCACCAAAATAATGCAAGAAATTCTTAACGATTGAATAGGAAAATTCAACACCATTATTAAAATAAGAAACTTAAAAAAAAGAAAATTGCAACAAGCTATAAAATCAAAATTAAAATGCAATGAATGAAAGTAAGCAAATGCAATAAAAGAAAATGAAAGAAAAGAGAAATTTTTTTTTTTAGTATTTTATTTATTTATTTATTAAAATTTCTTTTTTTTTTTCCAAGAGAGGAAGAAGAAAGGTAGAAAGAAAGAAGAAGAAAAGAAGAAAGAAGAGGAAAGGAGAAGGGAGAAAGGAGAAAAAAAAAAAACAGGGTGCAAATCGATGCGCACATGGCGCGCGCGTCGATGGGTTTTATTTTTTTATTTTTTATTATTATTATTATTATTTTTTTTTAGAGTGACGCGTACGCGTCATGTACGCGTACGCGCGAGTGGTTTTGTGTCAAAGGCACAATGCGCGCGCAGCGTTCGCACAACTCTCGGGTGTTTGGCTTGGGGGTGAAATTTCTCAATCCACGCGTACGCGTACATGGCGCGTGTGCGCGGATAGACAAAAATGCTTGATGCACGCGTACGCGCGCAGTGCGCGTACGCGTGGATGGTGCTTTTTTTTTTTGAAAATTTTTCTATGTTTTTGCACCAATCCAAGCATTCCAAACCTCCAAACAACTACCAAAACACCATAAAATCTTATTTAACATACTAAACTACCAAACAAACTCAAAAAATTAATCAAAACATGAAATTAAACTATTTTAACCAATATTTACAAAAGAGAAAAATGAAAAGAGTTTACCATGGTGGGGTGTCTCCCACCTAGCACTTTTAGTTTAAGTCCTTAAGTTGGACATTTGATGGGGTCCTTGCTATGGTGGCTTATGCTTGAATTCATCCTTGAATCCCCACCAATGTTTGCACTTCCAATGACCTCCGGGATCCCAAGTTAAGCGTACAAGGCCTTCAAGGAGGCTTAAGCAAGTGACAAGGCCCCAAAGTTGATGATTGTCTATGTATATTCTGGGGTCCCATTCTTTTTTTGTCAACCCCCTTTCTTCTTTATCTTCATGCTTCCAATAGGGTGACAAACTTATTGAATTCTCTTTGTGACTCTTAGTCATCATCCTAATTCCATTGACTTGAGTACCATTCCACCTTTGAATTGAGTTTTTACCCACTATGTACCTTGATTCTTGTTGCCAACCAACATCCAACTCTTTTCTACTTTCTAACCCACAAATAGTTCTAAGTTGACCATCTATTTCTAACAATGCATATTGATATGGGCCAAGAAAATTAAAGGATGAGATGATTACCCACTCAATTTGTGATTTGGATGGTGACTTAGCAAGGAAGATATCTAATGGGCTTGACATTGTAGGCTCCACTTTCTTTGGCTCCTCCTTGATGCTTTTCACCTTTTGATAACTTTCTTAAATTTTCTCTTGTTTGCTAACTTCTTCCAACTCTTCTTCATTGATCACAACATGCATTGGAGGTTGTGCACATGCCTCTTCAACATCGGTTTCACATCCCATGGAAGAAGCTCCAACAAGATCACCATTGTCACTTGATGTAGAGTTGTCTTCAATGATGGAATGTCCTTCTTGTTCAACCTCCCCTAGGTCTTCTTCTTTTTCAACAATCTCCATCTCTTCCACTTGTTGCAAAATATGCTCCATTTCCTTGTGCTCAACTTGAGACTCTAAAATCTTCCTCATACTTCCCTCTCCGGTTGCTTTTTCACAATCATCCGTGGACATATTTTGCTTGTGGCATAAATTCCACGAGTCCAACTTTTGACGGATGGTTGCTTAAAGCCGATCCATTGCTTCCTTGAGATGATCCTTTGAATCTTGTTCCTCTTCACTAACATAAGTAGGATCATATGGCTCTTGGATTGATGGACATGGATATTCTTCCATGGAGGGTTGTGATGGAAAGGAGAATTCATTAAGGCTTGGAGGTTGGAAGGTATTTTGGTTGTTGGTAGAAGGTGGAAGTATACGGGACATAAATTCTTGGAGGGTAGAGGTGAAACTAGTGAGTGTGGTTTGGAGCTCTTCTTGCTCTTGAGGAATGATACCAAGTGTATCATCCATGGAAACTTGGTTTGAAGGGTAAAGATGTTGGAGTGGTGATGATTCAATGGTTGCTTGTTCATAATTATCACAAGGATATGCATAGGGGGAATATGAATTAGGATTTGGTGGAGGCAATTGGTGGAAATAGGATGTGGCTTGAGAGTATGGTGGTTGGAATGATGGTGTTTGAGGACTATGTTGAGAGTATGGTGCATGGAATGATGGTGATTGAGTGGAATAATCATGATAAGAACCATCATATCCATTGGAATGATGTGCATTATAGGAGGGATTACCATCATAGTAGCTTGAATGAGGAGGTTGCCATGGTGATTGCTCATATGGATGTGGCTCCCTTCTCAAGTATTCATCTCTCCCATAATGTGAGGCATCATTCAAGTTTTCATCACCTACAAAATAGTTATAACCATATCCGAAACCACAAGGACGAGAATTCCTAGTAATAAATAAAAGCAAAACTAATAGAGTTCTAAAACTAACAAAAACTAACAAATAATCCAAAAATAAAGCTATTCACAATATTCACATATATACAATAACCAATAACACAACACCATTGCAATTTCCCGGTAATGGCGCCATTTTGATGAGAAGACTTTTGTGTGGTTTAGAATTCACAATTGAATTCTCGTTGCAAGTATAGTTTCTAAACCAACAATAATCCTTTCATACAAAAATTTGTTTGTCACAAGTAACAAACCCCTAAATTTATAAACCAAAGTATTGAACCTCGGGTCGTTCTCCCTAGGAATTGCAATAAAGTGTTCTTGTTATTGGTTATGAGGTATGTTTTGGGGTTTTTGGGATAAGAGACATGAAATGTAAAATGCAATGAAAATAAACTAGCAACTAACAAAACTCTTGGCAAGGTATGAGAACTAGAAGTCCTATCCTAGTTATCCTCCTCAATTATGATGAGAATTGTCCATTGCTACCACTTAGTTAACCTCTATCCATGGAGAAAAGTCAAGTGGATGAATTAACTTGATTCCACAAGTCCTAGCCAACTCCCAAGGGAAAGACTAGCTTTAGTGGTATCCAAATCAATTAGCAACTTCTAATTATCAATCAACAAAGGAATTAGATAACTCAAGCATCACTAATTACTCCACCTAGGCCAAGAGGAACAAAATCTACACTAAAGCTAAAAGAAGCATTTTAACAAACACATAGAAGGCAATAAAAGTAAACAACATGAATTATAAGAATTAAAGAGAGATCTAACTAGAATAGCAAGAGATCAACAATAGAAAAGGAAAACAATTATGAAATAACAAAGAACTTACCAATCGCATTGAAGAAAAAATGTAGATCTACAAAAGAAAGTTCATAAACTACAACTAACAATACAAAGGAATTACAAGAGAAGAAGAATTCTACAACTACAAGAGAACAATTAAGGAAAGGAAAGGAAAATTAGAAGAGACAAGAAGAACTAGATTTAGATCTAAAACCTAATCCTAATTCTAGAGAGAAGTGAGAGCTTCTCTCTCTAAAACTAACCTAAACTAAACTAATGTGTGAAAGTATGTAAAGTGTGTGAAGTATGTTGATTCCCCTTCAATCCTTGGCTTAAATAGCATCAGAAATGAGTTGGATTGGGCCCACAAGGCTTTAGAATTCGCTGGTCACATATTGCTTTAAGTGGGTCATATGGCAGCAACGACGCGTGCATGTACAGTGCGCGTACGTGTCACCATACGTATAGAAAATATGGCAAATCTTATATCGTTTCGAAGCCCCAAATGTTAGATTTCCAACGCAACTAGAACCGTATCATTTGGACCTCTGTAACTCAAGTTATGGTCGTTTAAGTGCGAAGAGGTCAGCTTGACAGCTTTTCGATTCCCTCATTTCTTCATGAGTTCTCCATTTTTACATGCTTTTCCTTCATTCCCTTGATCCAATCTTTGCCTCCTAAAACTGAAATCATTTAACAAACATATCAAGGCATCTAATGGAATCAAGGTGAATTAAATTTAGCTATTTCAGGACCTCAAAAGCATGTTTTCACTCTTAAGCACAATTAAAGGAGAAGTTATAAAACCATGCTATTTCATTGGATAAATGTGGGAAAAGATTGATAAAATCCTCTAAATTCAACACAAGATAACCCTACAAATGGGGTTTATCAAGTATTTAACTCTCGGACTGTCTTCCCTAGGAGTTGCAATGAAATGTTGTTATTATTGGCTATGGGGATTTTTGGGGTTTTGGTTGAAAGAGGCAAGAAATATAAATTGCAAGTAATTAAATGAGCATGAAAATAAATGAAAAGCAATTAAAAGCAATGAAAATGGAAATTAAATGCTAAAAAGGGCTCTTGGTAGGAATTGGAGAACTAATGATTCCTATCCTAGTTATGGACCACAAACATGGTAGTTGTATGGAATTAATCCTAATTAGTTAATCCTAACATTGAGAATTAGTCAAAAGGTCATAATTGATTCGAATCCACAAGTCCTTACCAACTCTATTAATGGGAGGCTTTGTGTTAGTGGAAACCAAATCAATTAACAATCCTCACACAATGTGGAATGGACATCCACCACTCAAGTTCACCCAATTACCCAATTTCTCAACTAAGAGTGGAAAAAACTAAGCAAAAACCCAACCAAGCATTTTTTTCAAATACTTGGAAGGCATGAAAAGAAAACATGGTAAAATAACAAGAATTAATAAATGCTACAACTACCAAAACCAAGGAAATCATAATAACATCTCAATTAAACAATAAAAGACATGAAAATATAAATTGCATTAAATGTAAATTAAAATAACAAAGAGTGTAAATACATAAGAGTAGCAAAATTGAGAAAACAACAAGATAAACTAAGAACATTAAGACAATAAAGCAAAGAAATGTAGAAGAAACTAGATGAAGACAAGAATTAAAAAGAGAAATTACAAGGAAATTAAACTAAGAATCCCTAGTTCTAGAGAGAAGGAGGAGCTTCTCTCTCTAGAAAATAACCTACATAATGCTAAACTAACCCTAATTTCTCCCCCCTTCACATGGAATGAGGCCTCCTTTGATATAGCAAGAATTAGCTTCAAAGAGTCCCAAAACTGGCTCTGAAGGCCCAGAAATCGCCCCCAATGATTTGCACTAATGAGGTCATGTGCTGGCTGTAATGCGTACGCATGGGTCACGCGTACGCGTTGTCTGGCATTTTCTTTCCATGAGTACGCGTCATGTCACCTGTACGTGTCACCTTCGACGATGCACCTCTTCACACATGCGCGTCTATCACGCGTGCGCATCGCTTTGAGCATTCCAAATCCTTACTTTTCTGAGTTTGGCAAAAACAAATAAAAGAATCTCAATCAATCCAAAGTATGTCTTAGGGCCAAGGTAGGAAAACATAGCAATATAATCAAGCCTATAGCAAGGATATCAAAGTGCGTAGAACGTAGGCGGGGGCTAATACCAAATAAGAGTAAGGTTCTCACTACATGTTAGCTACGCATGTAAGTGAGAAAGCAATATAAGCTAATGGCATATTAACTAATACTTGATGTAAGAGTAAAGGCAAAGCATGAAGAGCATATTGAGCATCAAGTTCAAACAGGAAAGAGTGGGTAATGAAAAATAATATTAGGTTATATCAACGCACAAAGACACAAGAGTCATACAAGATTAAGCATTGATGTAAAAGTTTCATCACCCAACAATATCAAACAAGTAAAGAGGCACCAAAATAATGCAAGAAATTCTCAACGATTGAATAGGAAAATTCAACACCATTATTAAAATAAGAAACTTAAAAAAAAGAAAATTGCAACAAGCTATAAAATCAAAATTAAAATGCAATGAATGAAAGTAAGCAAATGCAATAAAAGAAAATGAAAGAAAAGAGAAAATTTTTTTTTTACTATTTTATTTATTTATTTATTAAAATTTCTTTTTTTTTCCAAGAGAGGAAGAAGAAAGGTAGAAAGAAAGAAGAAGAAAAGAAGAAAGAAGAGGAAAGGAGAAGGGAGAAAGGAGAAAAAAAAAAAACAGGGTGCAAATCGACGCGCACATGGCGCGCGCGTCGATGGTTTTTATTTTTTTATTTTTTATTATTATTATTATTATTTTTTTTTTTAGAGTGACGCGTACGCGTCATGTACGCGTACGCGCGAGTGGTTTTGTGCCAAAGGCACAATGCGCGCGCAGCGTTCGCACAACTCTCGGGTGTTTGGCTTGGGGGTGGAATTTCTCAATCCACGCGTACGCGTACATGGCGCGTGTGCGCGGATAGACAAAAATGCTTGATGCACGCGTACGCGCGCAGTGCGCGTACGCGTGGATGGTGCTTTTTTTTTTTTTGAAAATTTTTCTATGTTTTTGCACCAATCCAAGCATTCCAAACCTCCAAACAACTACCAAAACACCATAAAATCTTATTTAACATACTAAACTACCAAAAAAACTCAAAAAATTAATCAAAACATGAAATTAAACTATTTTAACCAATATTTACAAAAGAGAAAAATGAAAAGAGTTTACCATGGTAGGGTGTCTCCCACCTAGCACTTTTAGTTTAAGTCCTTAAGTTGGACATTTGATGGGGTCCTTGCTATGGTGGCTTATGCTTGAATTCATCCTTGAATCCCCACCAATGTTTACACTTCCAATGACCTCCGGGATCCCAAGTTAAGCGTACAAGGCCTTCAAGGAGGCTTAAGCAAGTGACAAGGCCCCAAAGTTGATGATTGTCTATGTATATTCCGGGGTCCCATACTTTGTTTGTCAACCCCCTTTCTTCTTTATCTTCATGCTTCCAATAGGGTGACAAACTTATTGAATTCTCTTTGTGACTCTTAGTCATCATCCTAATTCCATTGACTTGAGTACCATTCCACCTTTGAATTGAGTTTTTACCCACTATGTACCTTGATTCTTGTTGCCAACCAACATCCAACTCTTTTCTACTTTCTAACCCACAAATAGTTCTAATTTGACCATCTATTTCTAACAATGCATATTGATATGGGCCAAGAAAATTAAAGGATGAGATGATTACCCACTCAATTTGTGATTTGGATGGTGACTTAGCAAGGAAGATATCTAATGGGCTTGACATTGTAGGCTCCACTTTCTTTGGCTCCTCCTTGATGCTTTTCACCTTTTGATAACTTTCTTCAATTTTCTCTTGTTTGCTAACTTCTTCCAACTCTTCTTCATTGATCACAACATGCATTGGAGGTTGTGCACATGCCTCTTCAACATCGGTTTCACATCCCATGGAAGAAGCTCCAACAAGATCACCATTGTCACTTGATGTAGAGTTGTCTTCAATGATGGAATGTCCTTCTTGTTCAACCTCCCCTAGGTCTTCTTCCACTTCTTCTTTTTCAACAATCTCCATCTCTTCCACTTGTTGCAAAATATGCTCCATTTCCTTGTGCTCAACTTGAGACTCTAAAATCTTCCTCATACTTCCCTCTCCGGTTGCTTTTTCACAATCATCCGTGGACATATTTTGCTTGTGGCATGAATCCCACGAGTCCAACTTTTGACGGATGGTTGCTTAAAGCCGATCCATTGCTTCCTTGAGATGATCCTTTGAATCTTGTTCCTCTTCACTAACATAAGTAGGATCATATGGCTCTTGGATTGATGGACATGGATATTCTTCCATGGAGGGTTGTGATGGAAAGGAGAATTCATTAAGGCTTGGAGGTTGGAAGGTATTTTGGTTGTTGGTAGAAGGTGGAAGTATACGGGACATAAGTTCTTGGAGGGTAGAGGTGAAACTAGTGAGTGTGGTTTGGAGCTCTTCTTGCTCTTGAGGAATGATACCAAGTGTATCATCCATGGAAACTTGGTTTGAAGGGTAAAGTTGTTGGAGTGGTGATGATTCAATGGTTGCTTGTTCATAATTATCACAAGGATATGCATAGGGGGAATATGAATTAGGATTTGGTGGAGGCAATTGGTGGAAATAGGATGTGGCTTGAGAGTATGGTGGTTGGAATGATGGTGTTTGAGGACTATGTTGAGAGTATGGTGCATGGAATGATGGTGATTGAGTGGAATAATCATGATAAGAACCATCATATCCATTGGAATGATGTGCATTATAGGAGGGATTACCATCATAGTAGCTTGAATGAGGAGGTTGCCATGGTGATTGCTCATATGGATGTGGCTCCCTTCTTAAGTATTCATCTCTCCCATAATGTGAGGCATCATTCAAGTTTTCATCACCTACAAAATAGTCATAACCATATCCGAAACCACAAGGACGAGAATTCCTAGTAACAAATAAAAGCAAAACTAATAGAGTTCTAAAACTAACAAAAACTAACAAATAATCCAAAAATAAAGCTATTCACAATATTCACATATATACAATAACCAATAACACAACACCATTGCAATTTCCCGGCAATGGCGCCATTTTGATGAGAAGACTTTTGTGTGATTTAGAATTCACAATTGAATTCTCGTTGCAAGTATAGTTTCTAAACCAACAATAATCCTTTCATACAAAAATTTGTTTGTCACAAGTAACAAACCCCTAAATTTATAAACCAAAGTATTGAACCTCGGGTCGTTCTCCCTAGGAATTGCAATAAAGTGTTCTTGTTATTGGTTATGAGGTATGTTTTGGGGTTTTTGGGATAAGAGACATGAAATGTAAAATGCAATGAAAATAAACTAGCAACTAACAAAACTCTTGGCAAGGTATGAGAACTAGAAGTCCTATCCTAGTTATCCTCCTCAATTATGATGAGAATTGTCCATTGCTACCACTTAGTTAACCTCTATCCATGGAGAAAAGTCAAGTGGATGAATTAACTTGATTCCACAAGTCCTAGCCAACTCCCAAGGGAAAGACTAGCTTTAGTGGTATCCAAATCAATTAGCAACTTCTAATTATCAATCAACAAATGAATTAGATAACTCAAGCATCACTAATTACTCCACCTAGGCCAAGAGGAACAAAATCTACACTAAAGCTAAAAGAAGCATTTTAACAAACACATAGAAGGCAATAAAAGTAAACAACATAAATTATAAGAATTAAAGAGAGATCTAACTAGAATAACAAGAGATCAACAATAGAAAAGGAAAACAATTATGAAATAACAAAGAACTTACCAATTGTATTGAAGAAAAAATGTAGATCTACAAAAGAAAGTTCATAAACTACAACTAACAATACAAAGAAATTACAAGAGAAGAAGAATTCTACAACTACAAGAGAACAATTAAGGAAAGGAAAGGAAAATTAGAAGAGACAAGAAGAACTAGATCTAGATCTAAAACCTAATCCTAATTCTAGAGAGAAGTGAGAGCTTCTCTCTCTAAAACTAACCTAAACTAAATTAATGTGTGAAAGTATGTAAAGTGTGTGAAGTATATTGATTCCTCTTCAATCCTTGGCTTAAATAGCATCAGAAATGAGTTGGATTGGGCCCACAAGGCTTTAGAATTCGCTGGCCACATATTGCTTTAAGTGGGTCATATGGCAGCAACGACACGTGCACGTACAGTGCGCGTATACGTCACCATACGTATAGAAACTATGGCAAATCTTATATCGTTTCAAAGCCCCAAATGTTAGATTTCCAACGCAACTAGAACCGTATCATTTGGACCTCTGTAACTCAAGTTATGGTCGTTTAAGTGCGAAGAGGTCAGCTTGACAGCTTTTCGATTCCCTCATTTCTTCATGAGTTCTCCATTTTTACATGCTTTTCCTTCATTCCCTTGATCCAATCTTTGCCTCCTAAAACTGAAATCACTTAACAAACATATCAAGGCATCTAATGGAATCAAGCTGAATTAAATTTAGCTATTTTAGGACCTCAAAAGCATGTTTTCACTCTTAAGCACAATTAAAGGAGAAGTTATAAAACCATGCTATTTCATTGGATAAATGAGGGAAAAGATTGATAAAATCCTCTAAATTCAACACAAGATAACCCTACAAATGGGGTTTATCAAGTATTTAACTCTCGGACTGTCTTCTCTAGGAGTTGCAATGAAATGTTGTTATTATTGGCTATGGGGATTTTTGGGGTTTTGGTTGAAAGAGGCAAGAAATATAAATTGCAAGTAATTAAATGAGCATGAAAATAAATGAAAAGCAATTAAAAGCAATGAAAATGGAAATTAAATGCTAAAAAGGGCTCTTGGTAGGAATTGGAGAACTAATGATTCCTATCCTAGTTATGGACCACAAACATGGTAGTTGTATGGAATTAATCCCAATTAGTTAATCCTAACATTGAGAATTAGTCAAAAGGTCATAATTGATTCGAATCCACAAGTCCTTACCAACTCTATTAATGGGAGGCTTTGTGTTAGTGGAAACCAAATCAATTAACAATCCTCACACAATGTGGAATGGACATCCACCACTCAAGTTCACCCAATTACCCAATTTCTCAACTAAGAGTGGAAAAAACTAAGCAAAAACCCAACCAAGCATTTTTTTCAAATACTTGGAAGGCATGAAAAGAAAACATGGTAAAATAACAAGAATTAATAAATGCTACAACTACCAAAACCAAGGAAATCATAATAACATCTCAATTAAACAATAAAAGACATGAAAATATAAATTGCATTAAATGTAAATTAAAATAACAAAGAGTGTAAATACATAAGAGTAGCAAAATTGAGAAAACAACAAGATAAACTAAGAACATTAAGACAATAAAGCAAAGAAATGTAGAAGAAACTAGATGAAGACAAGAATTAAAAAGAGAAATTACAAGGAAATTAAACTAAGAATCCCTAGTTCTAGAGCGAAGGAGGAGCTTCTCTCTCTAGAAAATAACCTACATAATGCTAAACTAACCCTAATTTCTCCCCCCTTCACATGGAATGAGACCTCCTTTGATATAGCAAGAATTAGCTTCAAAGAGTCCCAAAACTGGCTCTGAAGGCCCAGAAATCGCCCCCAATGATTTGCACTAATGAGGTCATGTGCTGGCTGTAATGCGTACGCATGGGTCACGCGTACGCGTTGTCTGGCATTTTCTTTCCATGCATACGCGTCATGTCATGTGTACGTGTCACCTTCGACGATGCACCTCTTCACACATGCGCGTCTATCACGCGTGCGCATCGCTTTGAGCATTCCAAATCCTTACTTTTCTATGAGTTTGGCAAAAACAAATAAAAGAATCTCAATCAATCCAAAGTATGTCTTAGGGCCAAGGTAGGAAAACATAGCAATATAATCAATATCCAAAGATTTGATTTGAAGTTTTCACAAACTAACAAGCAACTTTCAAGAAGATATAATATGAGAGATGGAATCATAGAATTGAGCGATTGAACCCCTCACCGAATTGGTATACACTCTAATCGCTTAGTGTTTAGGGCTTAATCACTCAATCCTCCTTTAATAATGTTTTTCAAAGATTTGCAAGTCATCTAATAATCAACTAATATTTGATGAATGAATGAAAATATCATGAGGTTTTTGGAGGGTTGTAATAGGGCTAGGGTAAGGGTAGGATTAATATAGTTAAGTGGGCTAATAGATTGGATTTTTGATTAGCTCAAGTATCCCACCTAATCCTATATCATCCTATATACATAACAAAACAACCTAACTACCCATTTATCCTCTTTCTCTCATTCACTTATGCATTTTTTCTTTCTAATTCAAACATATATGCATCCTTTATTTACATTTTTATTGTCATTTCTTTTCTTTTCTTTTCTTTCTTTCCTTTTTTTAACAAAGTATGTACACCAAGATCTTTTCTTTTACCATATAAAAGAGATGCATATGTTTCAAGTCAAGAATTCATGAGTGTTTGCCTATTCTTCCACATTTTCTCAATGAATATCCAAACTAACTTTCTACCAATGTTTCCCACAAATTCCCCCCCCACAGTTGATTGACAAACACACTTAAACCCAAGCTAATCAAAGATATAATCCATGGACATAATGGTTTTTCACTTAGGACAAAAGATGTGCTTAATATTGGAACAAAAGGGGAATTATCAAGGCTCAAAAGTGGTTTACAAAGATAGACGTAAGGGTTGGCCATATGGTTTAAGTGAGTTCAATCCAAAAAATGGCCTCAATCATACTAAATGCATTCAAAACAACAAATATAGGACATGAAGATTCAAGCAATTCTAAGATCACAATCATAAAAGGAGTTTATCACACAAGAACAAAATTTATGGTTAAAAAATGTGCAACCATACAATTAAGGCTCAAATCTCACTAAGTATTTTGTTCAAGCTCTTTCTATGTTCCATAAGAAGATACTTCAAGCAAGTTCAAAACAAGTTTTCAAATCTAATCAACGAAATTCCCTAAAAGAGATTTCTTGAAAATTCCTTGTTGTTTTAACCAAACTTATTTTCTATACTAGGCAACATGCAAATATTTACTAAAATATAACTAGAAGCAAGATATATACAAGCAAACTAAGCAAAGTATAATGTAATAAAATATCAACAAATATTCACAAAAACATAACTACCAAAACAAGAAAATGATGCAAAGTGTTAGGAAGAGAAAGTTTACGCCCCAAAATTGCGAATCCTCCCCCACACTTAAACGTTGCACGGTCCTCCTTGTATGCACATAATCTGGGGGTGAAGAGAGGTGTGGCTCCACCTTCAGCTGGTGGGTACTGGGGCTTGGGTCACTGTAGAAAACAAACAAACATGAATTGAGGAAGAGGTCATATGAGTGTGGTACGATAGAGGACAATGGACGTATTCTAAATGCGCACGGTTTACAATACAACACATTGGTCAGTTAAAAAGGTAACCACATAATCAACAGAAAAGTATGTTCCTCAATTAAGTGGCCTAGGTTACAAGTAAAGAAAAACAAGAGATAGGACACGAACAAACCTAGATAGCCACAACTAAAGTGAATTGAATATATAAGACATTGGTTATTAAAGTTGTGCAAGTGAAAGCGTAAGGTGAATAGGAAATGGCACAATCAACAATAACTAATCCAATGAAGAAAGGAAAACTACTTATTCATCATGAAAAACAATGAAGTACTCACACGGTAAAGGTACTTGTTGCAAAAAGTGAAAAGCTTGATAAGAATCAAGTTAAGTCACTCAAAAAAATGCAAAGCATTAACAAGGAACAAGTACCGGTCATGTGATGAATTTGATATGAAAATCATGATGAACAAGTAATTTCAACTCAATTCACTAAAGTAAAAGTGCACAATTCATAATTAAGTTGCCAAACAAGGATATAGTCTAATGCATATGGTAGGTACAACATATGAATCAAACTCACAATTCATCTAGGCAATCAAACAAAGACTTAATGCTCAGTGCACATATTTATCAAAAATTAAACCAAAATTCAGGCAAGAAGCAACCCAATCAACATCAATCAAACACTTGCAACTTATTTAATTAACAAGCAACTAAACCAAAACTAATATAATTACTAAACTAAAAGTGAAATGCAAACAAAATGAACAAGAACAAGCAGAAAACAGGGTAAAAGGGGAAGAAGAGAGGAGAAGAGAAAAGAAAGGAAGAGATAGAGAGAAGAGAAGAAGAGAAGTATAGTAGTGAGAAAACAGGGGCGTGCATACGCACACAGGGTGCGCATGCACAAGGTGTCACACGTACGCGTGAGGGACGCGTGTGATAAACCCCATATTTAGGGTTTATCTTGTGTTGAATTTAGAGGGTTTTGTCAACCTTTCTCCCATTTATACAATGAAATAGCATGGTTTTGTAAATTCTCCTTTAATTGTGCTTAAGAGTGAAAACATGCTTTTTAAGTCCTTAATTGTTTAATCTTGATTTACCTTTGATTCCATTAGATGCCTTGATATGTTTGTTAAGTGATTTCAAGTTTAGGAGGCAAAGATTGGAGCAAGAGAATGAACGAAAAGCATGTAAAAATGGAGAACTCATGAAGAAACGAAGGAATCGCAAAAGCTGTCAAGCCGACCTCTTTGCACTTAAATGACCATAACTTGAGCTACAGAGGTCCAAATGATGCGGTTCTAGTTGCGTTGGAAAGATAACATCCGGGACTTCGAAATGATATAAGATTTTCCATAGTTGCATTGGCGCATAAGGGCGCGCACACGCACGGTGCGCGGACGCGCCGATGGTGGCACATGCTTCACTTAATGCAACCCGTGGCCAGCAATTTTAGAAGCCTTGTGGGCCCAATCCAACTCATTTATGATACTATTTAAGCCAAGAATTGAAGGAGAATCAACATACTTTAGATACTTTTAGATACTTTAGATACTTTTGATCATTAGTTTAGTTTAGGTTAGTTTTAGAGAGAGAAGCTCCCACTTTTCTCTAGAATTAGGATTAGGATTAGGTTTTAGATATAGCTTATAATTTCTTAGATCTAGGTTTAATTCATGCTTTGATTTACTTTTTCTTTTGCAATTCTTCTTCCTCTACTCTTCCTCTCTCTAATTTTGTATTTCATTCTTGTAATTGCTTACTTTGTTGTTGATGCACTCTTTTGTTTCTTCTATTTTCATTTCAATGCAATTTATGTTTTCATGTTCTTGTATTGTTCATTTGATTTGTTGTTGTTTAATTTCTTGCAATTGAGTAGTGTAGACTTACATTCCTTGCACTTTTACTATGCTTTCCTTTTATGCCTTCCAAGTGTTTGATAAAATGCTTGGTTGGATTTTAGTATAGATTTTACTCCTCTTGGCTTTGGTAGAGTAATTAGTGACGCTTGAGTTATCTAATTCCTTTGTTGATTGATAATTAGAAGTTGCTAATTGATTTGGATACCACTAAAGCTAGTCTTTCCCCTGGGAGTTGGCTAGAACTTGTGGAATCAAGTTGATTCATCCACTTGACTTTCCTCCATAGTTAGAGGTTAACTAAGTGGTAGCAATGGATAATTGTGGTCACAATTGAGGAGGATAACTAGGATAGGACTTCTAATTCTCACAACCTTGCCAAGAGCTTTCTAGTTGTTAGTTTATTTTCATTTTCATTTACCTTTCATGTCTAATATCTCAAAAACCCCAAACATAGTTCCATAACCAATAACAAGGCACTTTATTGCAATTCCTAGGGAGAATGACCCGAGGTTAAATACTTCGGTTTATAGATTTTAGGGGTTTGTACTTATGACAAACAAATTTTTGTATGAAAGGATTATTGTTGGTTTAGAAACTATACTTGCAACGAGAATTCATTTGTGAATTCTAAACCATACAAAAGTCCTCTCATCAGCGTGCGCGTGATGCATGTGAAAAAGGGAATCGACGCGTACGCGTGAGGGACGCGTCTGCGTGGAAGAGAGAAAATGGACGATGACGTGTACGCATAAGAGACGCATACGCGTAGATATGAAAAACTGTAGAATTGTGCGTTCGCACTGTGCGTGCGAACGTCACGAGCAGAGGCCTTCTTTTGATGTGTGCCCACGCACAGAAAGGCTACATTTTTTTTATTATTTTTTTTAAAGAAAGGATCATGTGTGCGTCCGCACATAGGTCCGTGCGCGCACACTGAAGCAAAAAGGAGTATGGGTTCATGCGCACAGGCTATACCAGCGCTCCCAACATAGTGGGTGAAAGGGGGTGTGCGTACGCACAAGTGGGTGCGTACGCATAGGATGCGCAAAAAGAAGGTTGCGTGTGTACACACAAGAACATGCGCACGCACAAAGCGCTAGAAACAGGGAAATGCGCACGCACAAGTCGTGCGAGCGCTCCCAGCAGAGGGCATAAAGGCTGGTGTGCATACGCACAGATTGGTGCGTACGTACAGGACACAAAATTCTGTTGTTGTGTGCGTGCGAACAAGGGTGTGCACACGCACATGCCCTATTTTTCCCAAAAAATTTCTTCAAAATCTAAGGCTATAAGCCTTAACTTAACAAAAGCTCAGCTCCAAAACATTCAAAAACCCATAAATTCATGATCCATATAGAAATTAACCTAACAATTCTCAAAATTAAACTAATTCTAAACTAACCAAAACAAGCAAACATGCAATAAACCAAAATTATAAACAAGGAAAGGGTAAGAACAATGTTACCATGGTGGGGCGTCTTCCACCTAGCACTTCTATTTAGAGTCCTTAAGTTGGACTTTATTGAGAAGCTCTCACCCAAGCTTGTACACCCAAATATTCTTGTGAGTTCCTTTCGATCCATCTAGGCAACAAGCAATCAAAATTCCCAATTCCTATACACAATAGTAACAAAACTCACAATGCAATGGGTGAGAATTCATAGGATAAAAAGAAAATAAAAACCAAAAGTAATGAGAACAAATAAAATGAACTCCTAAAACTAGCAAAAATAAGCAATCAATCAAAAACAAACTATCCACAAATTCACATATTAACATATTCACACTAACAAAAAAATAAGCAAGCAACATATGCACAATCAACGAAAAATAAGTTATTCACAATATTCAAAATATGCACAATAGCCAATAACAATAACATTGCAACTCCCCGGCAATGGCGCAAAAAATTTGATGATAGGAATTTATCGCCGATCTAGATTTTCACAACTATAGAATTCTCTTCATTGAAAATATAGTCTAGATCAACAATTAACTTCCAATCAAATTTTAATTCAAAAAATAGTCACAATCCAAAACAAATTATATTAACCGAGAGTATTTAACTCCTGGGTCGTCTTCCCTAGGAGTTGCAATGGAATGTTGTTATTATTGGCTATGGGGGATTTTTGGTGTTTTGGTTGAAAGAGGCAAGAAATGTAAATTGCAAGTAATTAAATGAGCATGAAAATAAATGAAAAGCAATTAAAAAAGCAATGAAAATGGGAATTAAATGCTAAAAAGGGCTCTTGGTAGGAATTGGAGAACTAAGGATTCCAATCCTAGTTATGGACCATAAACATGGTAATTGTGTGGAATTAATCCCAATTAGTCAATCCTAACATCGAGAATTAGTCAAAAGGGCATAATTGATTCGAATCCACAAGTCCTTACCAACTCTATTAATGGGAGGCTTTGTGTTAGTGGAAACCAAATCAATTAACAATCCTCACACAATGTGGAATGGTCATCCACCACTCAAGTTCACCCAATTACCCAATTTCTCAACCAAGAGTGGAAAAACTAAGCAAAAACCCAACCAAGCATTTTTTCAAATATTTGGAAGGCATGAAAAGAAAGCATGGTAAAATAACAAGAATTAATAAATGCTACAACTACCAAAACCAAGGAAATCATAATAACAACTCAATTAAATAATAAAAGACTTGAAAATATAAATTGCATTAAATGTAAATTAAAATAACAAAGAGTGTAAATACATAAGAGTAGCAAAATTGAGAAAATAATAAGATAAACTAAGAACAATAAGATAATAAAGCAAAGAAATATAGAAGAAACTAGATGAAGACAAGAATTAAAAAGAGAAATTACAAGGAAATTAAACTAAGAAACCCTAGTTCTAAAGAGAAGGGGGAGCTTCTCTCTCCAGAAAATAACCTACATAATGCTAAACTAACCCTAATTTCTCCCCCCTTCACATGGAATGAGGCCTCCTTTGATATAGCAAGAATCAGCTTCAGAGAGTCTCAAAACTGGGCTCTGGAGGCCCAGAAATTGCCCCCAGCGATTTGCATTAATGAGGTCACGTGCTGGCTGTGACGCGTACGCATGTGTCACGCGTACGCGTCGTCTAGCATTTTCTTTCCATGCGTTCGCGTCACATTCGACGATGCAGCTCTTCACACGTGCGCGTCGCTCTGATCATTCCAAATCCTTGCTTTTCTATGAATTCTCCACTTTGCATGCTTTTCTCTTTACTTCTTCCATCCAATACTTGCCTTATGAATCTGAAATCACTCAACAAACACATCAAGGCATCGAATGGAATGAAAGTGGAATAAAATGGATTAAATTAAGCACAAAATAGCATGTTTTCACAATTAAGCTCAATTTAGGGAGAAAACACAAAAGTATGCTATTTAGATGAATAAATGTGGTTTATGTGATGAAATCTACTCAAATAAAACCAAAATATATCTCAAATATGGACTCATAAGAGCTATTGGCTTTTTCTTTTTCTCTCTCTTTTTTTTTGCATAAACATATATTTTCTTTTTTTTTCTTTTATTAATTTTTGCTGCTTTTTCTTGCTTCAAGAATCAATTTTAGGATTTTTCAGATCACCAATAATGCTTCTCTTTTATCATCATTCTTTCAAGATCCAACATTCTTAACTCTAACATCAAATATGCACTATTCATTCATGCATTTAGAAAATAAAAGCAATGCCACCACATTAAATAATTGAACTATTCTTAATATATAACTCAAAATTCATGCATCTTTATTGCTTCTAAAAAAAATCAAGATTTTATTCAAGTTCAATGAGATGATAAGAGGAACATTTTATAGCTAATTGGAAAAAAAAATAAACTTAAATCCTAATAATGCTCATGCAATTCTGAAATTTAAAAGACAAAAACTTAAATAGAAACTTAAATACTACTAGTGATCATGTAAATCTAAACATAAGAAACATGAATTAGAATAGGCACAGGAGTAGGGAGGTGGAACTCAACCATTTTAATCATGGGAGGCGTTATGCTCTTCAGGGGATAATTTCTGACGATTCAGTTCTTCTAACTCACGCCCCTGCTTCTCTTGTTCCTTGACCAGTTTGCAAAGCATGCTAGTCATGTCTTTTTTCTCCTCTCTTAATTGATCCAAGATGGTTTGCAATTGTGTAACAGATGCTTCCAGATGGATGGAATATTCAATTGGAGGGATCTCTTGTGTCTGAAGAGGCTCAAGTGTCTTCCTTTTAGGATGATCATCTGGTATTTTAGAGCTTTCCATCACTTGCTTAGTGATTGGGCTTTCTGTTGGGATAAAGGAGTCTCTGTTAATCATTACTCCAGCCTCTTTATACAAGCAAAAGATAAGGTTTGGATAGGCCAATTTGACTTGAGTTGACATCCTGTTTGCAACCTTGTACAGCTCAAAGGGAATCAATTAGTGGACTTCTACCTCATTTCCCATCATGATGCAGGGAATTATCACAGCCCTTCTGATGGTAACTTTAGAGTAGTTGCTAGTGGGGAGTATGAAATGCCCAATGAAATCCAACCAACCCCTAGCAACTGGTTTGAGATCTATTCTTCTCAGTTGCTTTGGATTTCATTTTGTGTTATTGATCCACTGAGTTTTAGGCAGACATATGTCTTCTAGAATCTGATCCAACTTTGGATTGACTAACACCCTCCTATTAAAGGATTCTAGATCATCCTTTTGTGGAGGCAACTTAAAGATCTCTTTCACCTTGTCAAGATGAAAATAGAGAGTCTTCCCTCGCACCATGGTGCGAAAAGTATCCTTGTCCATCTTTCTTTTGCTTATCTGTCATCCACATATTTGCATAGAATTCATGGATCATTATTATTCCAACATTGATCTCAGGGTCAGCCAGGATCTCCCAGCCTCTCTTTTGAATTTGCTCTTGGATCTCTGGGTACTCATATTCTCTTAATTCAAATTTGGCCTCCAGGATCACTGTCCTTTTGCACATTATTTTGTAATAATTTTCTTTATGCTGCTTTGTGTAAAATCTGAGAGGTTTGAAAACAGCTGTTTGGTTGTCTTTTTGCTTGCTTCTTGAAGTGGATTTTCCACTTTTTGGAGCCATGGGATTCGAATGGAGTGAGAAGGCAAGGCTCTTTTCACACCAAACTTAAAAGGTTTGCTCATCGTCGAGCAAAAAGAGAAGAAAAAAGATGAAGAGGAGGAGAAGAATTCGAAAGGAATGTGGCTGAGGGAGTGTATGAGGTGAATGTTATATATAGGGAGGGGAGGGTGGGTTTTCGAAATTGATTAGAGAAAAGATAAAGAAGATATGATTCACACGTTTGTAAAAGAGAGAAAAAGACAAGTTTTAAAATTTGTTTAAACATCAAAAGTTATGAAAAAGATAAAAAGATAAGATAGACGGTATGAAAGAGATTTTAAAGTTAAATAAAAAATTTGAAAAAGAGTTGGAAAAGATATGAAATTTTGAAAATGATTTGAAAAAGAATTGAAAAAGATTTTAAATTTGAAAGGAGTTTGAAATTAAAATATGATGGTTAAATCTTGTTTAGAGGATATGATTAAAAAGATAAGATTTAGAAAAGATAAGTTTTAAAAAAGTCAAAAACTTCCCCAACCCTTGTTGGGCGTTCAACACCCAGAATGCCTTGATTCTGGCGTTCAACGCCATCTTGGTGCTCCCTCTGGGAGTTGAACGCCCAGGCAGTGCCTTCTGGCTGGCATTCAACGCAAGCTTGCCACTCCTTCTTAGGCGTTGAATGCCCAGCCAGTGCTCCTTGGCTAGCGTTCAACACCAGTCTTGCATCCCCCTTCAGGGCGTTGAATCCCCAGCTAGTGCCCCCTGGTTGGCGTTCAATGCTAGGCTCGCTACTCCTTGAGGGCATTCAACGCCCAACTAGTATCCCCTGGCTGGTGTTGAACGCCAGTCTTGCTACCTCTTGGGGGCGTTCAACGCCTCTCTTTCCCTCTAGTCTGGCGTTCAATGCCAACAATGGGCTTTTCCCAGGGTGCTCTGTTTTTAGCTCCGACTGTCTCTACTTCTGTTTTAACTACTGCACATGATCACAAACCTAAGGAAACAATTATGAAAATTAAACTGATATAATTGAAATATACTTAACAAAAACAGAAATAACTTTAATTATTGTTGAGTTGCCTCCCAACAAGCGCTTTTTAACGTCACTAGCTTGACGGTACTATGCTCATGTCAGCAACAGAGTCGATTTTTCTTTCTCAACTTCACCACCCAAGTAATGTTTCACTCTCTGGCCATTGATGAGCGGATAATTTATATGCTTTTTGGCATTATTTTTAGTATATTTTTAGTATATTTTAGTTAGTTTTTATTATGTTTTTATTAGTTTTTATTCAAAAATCATATTTCTGGACATTACTAAGAGTTTGTGTGTTTTTCTATGATTTCAGGTACTTTCTGGTTGAAATTGAGGGACCTGAGCAAAAATCTGATTCAGAGGCTGAAAAAGGACTACAGATGCTGTTGGATTCTAACCTCCCTGCACTCGAAGTGGATTTTTTGGAGCTACAAAAACCCAATTGGCGCACTGTCAATTGCGTTGAAAAGTAGACATTCTGGGCTTCCCAGCAATATATAATAGTCTATACTTTTCTCGATATTTAATGGCCCAAACCGGCGTTTCAAGTCATAATAAAAATTCTGGCGTCAAAACGCCAGAATTGGCATAAAAGCTGGAGTTAAACGCCCAAACTGGCACAAAAGCTGGCGTTTAACTCCAAGAGAAGCCTCTATACGTGAAAGCTTCAATGTTCAGCCCAAGCACACACCAAGTGGACCTAGAAGTGGATTTCTGCATCATTTACTTATTTTTGTAAACCCTAGGCTACTAGTTCTCTATAAATAGGACCTTTTGCTATTGTATTTACACACCTCATGACATTTCATCTCTGAATTTGTATCTTCTACGGCATGAGTCTCTAAATCCCATGGTTGGGGGTGAGGAGCTCTGCTGTGTTTCAATAGATTAATGCAATTACTACTGTTTTCTATTCAATCACGCTTGTTTCTATTCTAAGATATTCATTCGTGCTTCTACATGGTGAATGTGATGATCCGTGACACTCATCACCATTCTCAACCTATGAACACGTGTCTGACAACCACCTCCATTCTATCTTCAATTGAGTGTGTATCTCTTAGCCTCCTGGTTCATATCAGAGTCTTCGTGGTGTAAGTTAGAATCAATTGGCAGCATTCCTGAGATTCGAAAAGTCTAAACCTTGTCTGTGGTATTCTGAGTAGGATCTGGGATGGGATGACAGTGACGAGCTTTAAACTCACGAGTGTTGGGCGTAGTGACAGACGCAAAAGGATCAATAGATCCTATTCCGACATGAGTGAGAACCGACAGATGATTAGTCGTGCGGTGACAGCGCATTTGGACCATTTTCACTGAGAGGACGGATGGTAGCCATTGACAACGGTGATCCACCAACATATAGCTTGCCATGGAAGGAGCCTTGCGTGCGTGAAGAAGAAGACAGTTGAAAAGCAGAGATTCAGAAGACAGAGCATCTCCAAAACCTCAACCTGTTCTCCATTACTGCACAACAAGTATTATTTACTCCATGTTCTTTCACTCATTTCAATTAAATCTGAGAATTATTGATATCCTGACTAAGAGTTACAAGATAACCATAGCTTGCTTCAAGCCGACAATCTCCGTGGGATCGACCCTTACTCACGTAAGGTATTACTTGGATGACCCAGTGCACTTGCTGGTTAGTTGTGCGGAATTGCAAAAGTGTGATTGTGATTTCGTGCACCAAGTTTTTGGCGCCGTTGCCGGGGATTGTTCGAGTTTGGACAACTGACGGTTTATCTTGTTGCTTAGATTAGGAATAATTTATTTTTGTTGGTTTAGAGTTACTAAATTTGAGTCTTTTATTTGAGTTTAGTTTCATATTTTAAGTTTGGTGTCAATTGCATGCTTTTTTTTTCTTTCAATTTTTTGAATTTGCATGTTCTTAGTTCTTTCTTGATCTTTAAAAATTCTAAGTTTGGTGTCTTCTTTGTGTTTTCCTTTAAAATTTTGAAAATTTGTGTTTGATTTTCTACAAATTTTAAGTTTGGTGTCCCTTGTACTTTTATTTACTTAAAAATTTTTCAAAAATTTGTTCTTGGTGTTCATCTTGATCTTCAAAGTGTTCTTGGTGTTCATCTTGATATTCAAAGTTTTCTTGTTTGTTCTCTTTGTTTTGATCTAAAATTTCTAAGTTTAGTGTCATTTTGTTGTTTTTCTCTTTCCTCATTAAAATTCAAAAATTAAAAAAATATCTTTTCCTTATTTTATTCATAAATTTCGAAATTTTGCATTAAATTAGTCAAAGATTTTCAAAATCATATCTTTTTTTTAGTCAAGTCAAAATTCTAATTTCAAAAATTGATCTTTTCAAATCTTTTTCAAAAATCAAATCTTTTTAATTCCTTCAATCATATCTTTTCAATCATATCTTTTTTTTAATAAATTACAATCATATCTTTTTCAAAATAATTTTTAATCATATCTTTCTGATTGCTAATTCCAAAATCTTTTTAATTAATTAATTAATTTAGTTTTCAATTTGCTTTTATTTCATTTTCTTCTAATTTTCGAAACTTTTATTTTATCTTTCATTTATTTTGTTTTATTTTATTCGGTTACTTTTAATTAAATAAAATAAAAAATTTAAAAATATAATTTATTTTCAATTCATATCAATTCCCTTTTCTCCACCATGGAAATAAGTGGAAATAAATAGTTCAGAAGGACTCTGGGGTCATATGCTAACCCCATTACAGCTGCATATGGGAGTAGCATCTATATACCTCCCATCAAAGCAAGCAGTTTTGAGCTAAATCCTCAGCTCATTATCATGGTGTAGCAAAATTCCCAATATTCCGGTCTTCCACAGGAAGAACTACTGAGTTTCTGGCACAGTTCTTACAAATTGCTGACACAGTACGTGATAAAGAAGTGGATCAGGATGTCTACAGATTATTACTATTTTCATTTGCTGTAAAAGATCAAGCTAAGAGGTGGTTAAATAACCAACCCACAGCAAGCATAAAAACATGGAGACAGTTATCAGACAAATTCCTGAATCAATTTTACCCTCCAAAAAGGATGACACAGCTAAGGCTGAACATCCAAGGCTTTAAACAAGAGGATCATGAATCCCTTTATAATGCTTGGGAGAGGTACAGAGGGATGCTAAGGAAATGCCCCTCTAAAATGTTTTCAGAGTGGGTACAGTTAGACATCTTCTACTATGGGCTTACAGAAAGAGCTCAAATGTCTCTAGACTACTCAGCTGGTGGATCTATACACATGAAAAAGACAATTGAAGAAGCTCAAGAACTCATAGATACGGTTGCTAGAAATCAACATTTGTACTCAAGCAGTGAGTCCTCCATAAAAGAAGAGGCTAGGGCAGTAACTACTGATCGTAATCCTCAAGAACATATTATTGAACTTAATCAGCAATTACTCCTTATGACAAAAAAATTAGCAGAATTTAAAGAGATGCTCCAAGACACTAAAAATGCTAACAAGAACTTGGAAGCACAATTGAATCAGACTAGACAGCAGCTATCTAAACAGATAACAGAAGAATGCCAAGCTGTTCAACTAAGGAGCGGGAAGACATTGAATAATTTAGCTCAAAGTAGCAGAAAGCCAAGAAAGGAACAACTGACAGAGGATGACCAAACCACTGCCCAAAAATCCTCTGAGGACAGCAAGAGCCCAGAGAGGAATAATTCTGGCGTTCAAACACCAGAAAAGGGTGGAAAGCTGGCGTTAAACGCCCATCCAGCATCCAATCCTGGCGTTCAAACGCTAATGAGGGATCAGACACCTGCAAGTGCTGATAGTAACCCCTCTAAGAAGGCTTCTCCAACCACCACTGTAGGGAATAAACCTGTAGCAACTAAGGTTAAAGAATATAAAGCCAAGATGCCTTATCCTCAGAAACTCCGCCAAGCGGAACAGGATAAACAATTTGCCTGCTTTGCAGACTATCTCAGGACTCTTGAAATAAAGATCCCGTTTATAGAGGCACTTGAGCAAATACCCTCTAATGCTAAGTTCATGAAAGAGATCTTAAGTCATAAGAAGGATTGGAGAGAAACTGAAAAAGTTTTTCTCACTGAAGAATGTAATGCAATCATTCTGAAAAGCTTACCAGAGAAGCTTAAAGATCCAGGAAGCTTTATGATACTGTGAACATTAGAGGGTACTTGTACCAAGACAGCTCTATGTGACCTTGGGGCAAGTATCAATCTAATCCCTGCATCCACTATCAGAAAGCTTGGCTTGACTGAGGAGGTCAAACCGACCCGGATATATCTTCAACTTGCTGATGGCTCCATTAAATATCCATCAGGCATAATTGAGGACATGATTGTCAAGGTTGGGCCATTTGCCTTTCCCACTGACTTTGTAGTGCTGAAAATGGAGGAGCACAAGAGTACAACTCTCATTCTAGGAAGACCCTTCCTAGCAACTGGACGAACTCTCATTGATGTCCAAAAAGGGGAAGTGACCCTGAGAGTCAATGAGAATGAGTTCAAGTTAAATGTTGTCAAAGCAATGCAGCATCCAGACACATCAAATGACTGCATGAGCGTTGATATTATTGACTCCTTGGTGGAAGAGATCAATATGACTGAGAGTCTCGAATCAGAGCTAGAGGACATCTTTAAAGATGTTCAGCCTGATCTGGAGGAACTAGAGGAAATAAAAGAACCTCTGAAAATTCCTCAGAAAGAGGATAAGCCTCCTAAACCCGAGCTCAAACCACTACCACCATCCCTAAAATATGCATTTCTGAGAGAAGGTGACACTTTTCCGGTGATCATAAGCTCTGCATTAAATCCACAGGAAGAGAAAGCACTAATTCAGGTGCTGAGGACACACAAGACAGCTCTTGGGTGGTCCATAAGTGATCTTAAAGGCATTAGCCCAGCAAGATGCATGCACAAGATCCTATTGGAGGATGATGCTAAGCCAGTGGTTCAACCACAGAGGCGGCTAAATCCAGCCATGAAGGAGGTGGTGCAGAAAGAGGTCACTAAGTTACTAGAGACTGGGATTATTTATCCTATTTCTGATAGCCCCTGGGTGAGTCCTGTCCACGTTGTCCCCAAGAAGGGAGGCATGACAGTGGTTCATAATGGAAAGAATGAACTGGTTCCTACAAGAACAGTTACAGGGTGGCATATGTGTATTGACTACAGAAGGTTCAATACAGCCACCAGAAAGGATCATTTTCCTTTACCATTCATAGACCAGATGCTAGAGAGACTAGCAGGTCATGAATACTACTGCCTTTTGGATGGCTATTCAGGTTACAACCAAATTGCAGTAGATCCTCAGGACCAAGAGAAAATAGCATTCACATGTCCTTCTGGAGTATTTGCCTAAAGAAGGATGCCCTTTGGTCTGTGCAATGCACCTGCAACCTTTCAGAGGTGTATGCTCTCTATCTTCTCTGATATGGTAGAGAAATTTCTGGAAGTCTTCATGGATGACTTTTCAGTATTTGGAGACTCATTCAGCTCCTGTCTTGACCATTTAGCACTTGTTCTGAAAAGATGCGAAGAGACCAACCTAGTTTTAAACTGGGAAAAATGTCACTTTATGGTGACTGAAGGAATTGTCCTTGGGCATAAAATTTCAAACAAGAGAATAGAGGTAGTGATGACAAGTCATCTTAGCCTAGTTTTACTAGCCTTTTTCTTTATTTTTATTTGGTTTTATGCACTTTCTTACATTCTAAGTAAGTAATTTGGAATGGAAATGCATGACTTCTTTAAATCAAACAACTACCATATAATTGATGCTAAATCATGAGGTTTAGGCTAAATTTAATTGATTTTTAATGATTTATAAACCTTGTGAATTTGGTAATACTTTGATGGGTTGTTTTGATTAATTATAGGTGAAGAAAAGAAGAAAAGAAGAAAGCGTAGCCTAAGAAGTGTGGCCCAAGGAAGAAAAAGTGTGGCCAAGAAAAGGGGAAGTGTGGTGCAACAAACCATGAAGCTTTCTCCAAGAGCACCAAGCTCACCAAGCTCAGCTCACAAAGTGAGCATTATCGAGATCCCACAAGAAATAATTCAAAGAAAATAAGTTGCAAGTGCATTCTCCAAGGTTTGAACCCATGACCAAAGGGGATGGGGGGAGTGCTACTCACAAGGAAAATAAGCCAAAATTGGCCAAAATGCTCCTAGCAAGTCTCGAACACGGAGGCTTCAGCAAGGAAGGTGCACTCCTAGCACCACTTGAGCAGTACGCTGATGATGTGCAAGACTTGGCACGTGAAATATTTCAAGGGACCAAGACGCCCCACACACAAAGCTCCAATGCTCAGCTCACTTGGAGAGCTGAGCGCTACTTCTTGGTGCATAAGGCACAACGTGACACGGCCAGGGAGTGGGGCGCGCAACAAATTTGACACGGTCCAAGGGCAGCGCGCAACAAATAGGCACCAAGGCACCAATGCTTAGCTCACTTTGTGAGCTGAGCTTTCCCCTGATGCCTCCCCCAAGCAACAGCATGCAAGGCCTCCCCACACCAAGTCTCAAAGCTCAGCTCACTTTGTGAGCTGAGCATCCCCCTGGAAGCAAATCACTCATGGGCTGAAAAATCAACCAAAAATCCAATTAAATTCAAATCTTCACCAAATTAAAAGCTCATCCAAATTTCAAAATCCAAGAATAGAAAGTGTATAAATAGGAGTTAGTTTCATGTAATTAGGACCTTTTGACCTTTGTTTTACTTTTTTTTGAGATCTCTAGACTTTACTTTGAATTTTCCTTTTTAGCTTTCATTTCAATTTTGAGCTTTTTAGTTTGAATTTGTATTTCTGAGAACTTGGAAGGAGAATTGATCTCTCTTCTTCTTAGTTCTTGCTTGAGCACTCTTTAATTTTCTTGCTTTGGATCTTGGGTAGAGAATTGAAGAACTTCTGTTTCAATCTCACCTTGAGATCTTGTTTAATTTTCTGCATAATTGAATTCCAATTTCTATTTACTGCTTCATCTTCTACTCTCTCTGCAATTTACTTTTCTTTGTTTCTTTTGCAATTGTTCTTGTTAGATCAAGGAAGGATTTGAGATCTAGACTTGTTATCTAGTCTCTTCCACTCCTGAGATCTTCAACCTCTTTTACATTGCTGCAAATTAAGCACTACCTTTCTGTCTTTACAATTCTCAAAGCATTTTTACTCTTCTGTTTGAGATCCATTCCAATTCAATTCATCTTTTGCTTTGCTGTTTGATGCAATTTAATTCTGCTTGTTTAAATTCTGCAATCCCAATTCCCAATTCCTTTTATGATTCAAGCAATTTACATTTCTTGCACTTTAAGCTTCAGCCATTTACGTTTCTTGCAATCTAAGTTTCTGCAATTTACATTACTTGAACTTTAAGATTCTGCTTCTTTACTTTTCTGCTATTTAATTTACTGCACTTTACCCCTCTCCCTTTACATTTCAAACAATTTAGTTTCTGCAAAGCATAAATCACTCAACCAATACTTGATTCGCTTGACTAAATCAACCACTAAACTAAAATTGCTCAATCCTTCAATCCCTGTAGGATCAACCTCACTCATGTGAGTTATTATTACTTGATGCGACCCGGTACACTTGCTGGTGAGTTTTGTGTTGGATCGTTTTCCACACATAAGGTAGATCAAGCTAAAGTGGAAGTATTTGAAAAATTACCACCACCTGCCAATGTTAAGGCAATCAGAAGCTTTCTGGGGCATGCAGGATTCTACAGGAGGTTTATAAAGGATTTTTCAAAAATCGCAAAACCTCTGAGAAATTCACTAGCTGCTGATACACCATTTGTCTTTGACACAGAGTGTCTGCAGGCATTTGAAACCATGAAAGCTAAGCTGGTCACAGCACCAGTCATCTCTGCACCAGACTGGACATTACCATTCGAACTAATGTGTGATGCCAGTGACCATGCCATTGGTGCAGTGTTGGGATAGAGGCATAACAAGCTTCTGCACGTCATTTACTATGCTAGCCATGTTTTAAATGATGCACAGAAGAATTACACAACCACAGAAAAAGAGTTACTTGCAGTGGTTTATGCCATTGACAGGTTTAGATCCTATTTAGTAGGTTCAAAAGTGATTGTGTATATTGACCATGCTGCTCTTAAATACCTACTCACAAAGCAGGATTCAAAACCCAGGCTCATAAGATGGGTGTTGCTTCTGGAAGAGTTTGATATAGAAATAAGAGACAGAAAAGGGACAGAGAACCAGGTAGCTGATCACCTGTCCCGGATAGAACCAGTAGCAGGGGCGTTCCTCCCTCCTACTGAGATATCTGAGACCTTTCCAGATGAGTAACTCTTCGCCATTCAGGAAGCACCATGGTTTGCAGACATTGCAAATTATAAAGCTGTGAGGTTCATACCCAAGGTGTACAGCAGGCAGCAAACGAAAAAACTAATTTCTGATGCAAAGTACTACTTATGGGATGAACCATATCTCTTTAAGAGATGTGCAGACGGAATGATCCGCAGATGTGTGCCCAGAGAAGAGGCACAGAAGATCCTATGGCATTGCTATGGATCACAATATGGAGGACATTTCGGAGGTGAGCGAACAGCCACTAAGGTCCTCCAATGTGGGTTTGATGAGCGGATAATTTGTACGCTTTTCGGCATTGTTTTTAGTATGTTTTTAGTGGGATCTAGTTACTTTTAGGGATGTTTTCATTGGTTTTTATGTTAAATTCACATTTTTGGACTTTACTATGAGTTTGTGTGTTTTTCTGTGATTTCAGGTATTTTCTGGCTGAAATTGAGGGACTTGAGCAAAAATCAGATTCAGAGGTTGAAGAAGGACTGCTGATGCTGTTGGATTCTGACCTCCCTGCACTCAAAGTGGATTTTCTGGAGCTACAGAACTCAAACTGGCGCGCTTCTAATTGCGTTGGAAAGTAGACATCCAGGCTTTCCAGCAATGTATAATAGTCCATACTTTGAACGAGTTTAGATGATGTAAAATGGCGTTGAACGCCAGTTTTACGCTGCTGTCTGGAGTTAAACGCCAGAAACAAGTCACAAACCAGAGTTGAACGCCAGAAATACGTTACAACCTGGCGTTCAACTCCATAAAGAGCCTCTGCACGTGTAACATTCAAGCTCAGCCCAAGCACACACCAAGTGGGCCCCAGAAGTGGATTTATGCATCAATTACTTACTTCTGTAAACCCTAGTAGCTAGTTTATTATAAATAGAACTTTTTATCATTGTATTCGTAGTCTTGGTTACTCCGGTTCCCCTCTGGGACCGAGACCAATGAACTCCAATATCACTATTGTATTTTCAATGGTAGAGTTTCTACACTCCATAGATTAAGGTGTGGAGCTCTGCTGTTCCTCAAAGATTAATGCAAAGTACTACTATTTTCTATTCAATTCATCTTATTTCGCTTCTAAGATATTCATTCGTACTTCAACCTGAATGTGATGAATGTGACAATCATCATCATTCCCTATAAACGTGTGCCTGACAACCACTTCCGTTCTACCTTAGATTGAATGAGTGTCTCTTAGATCTCTTAATCGGAATTTTCGTGGTGTAAGCTAGATTGATGGCGGCATTCAAGAGAATCCGGAAAGTCTAAACCTTGTCTGTGGTATTCCGAGTAGGATTCAATGATTGAATGACTGTGACGAGCTTCAAACTCGCGATTGCTTGGCGTAGTGACAGACGCAAAAGGAGGGTGAATCCTATTCCAGCATGATCGGGAACCTCAGATGATTAGCCGTGCCGTGACAGGGCATCTTGGACCATTTTCACAAGAGGAGGGGATGTAGCCACTGACAACGGTGATGCCCTTGCATAAAACCAACCATAGAAAGGAGTAAGACCGATTGGATGAAGACAGCAGGAAAGCGGAGGTTCAGAGGAACGATTGCATCTCCATACGCTTATCTGAAATTCTCACCAATGATTTACATAAGTATTTCTATCCTTCTTTTATTACTAAATTTCGAAAACTCCATAATCAATTATTATCCGCCTGACTGAGATTTACAAGGTGACCATAGCTTGCTTCATACCAACAATCTCCGTGGGATTCGACCCTTACTCACGTAAGGTATTACTTGGACGACCCAGTGCACTTGCTGGTTAGTTATGCGAAGTTGTGAAGATGTGTTTAGACCATGGTTCTGTGCATCCGTTTTTGGTGCCATCGCCAGGGAATCAATTTCGAACAATAATTCACAACCTGAGTAACAATTTCGCATACCAGGGTTCTACTAGCCTACTCTCCATAGAGATGCCCGAGAGTTTGTGCGTAACTGTGACAGTTGCCAGAGAGCTGGTAACTTACCTCATGGTTATGCCATGCCTCAACAAGGGATCTAAGAGATTGAGTTATTTGATGTATGGGGTATTGACTTCATAGGTCCTTTTCCACCATCATACTCAAACACGTACATTCTGGTGGCAGTAGACTACGTATCTAAATGGGTAGAAGCAATTGCCACACCCACTAATGATACTAAGACAGTGCCGAAGTTCCTCCAGAAACATATCTTCAGCAGATTTGGTGTTCCCAGAGTACTAATCAGTGATGGGGGCACTCATTTCTGCAATAAACAGCTTTACTCTGCTATGGTCCGATATGGAATTAGCCACAAAGTAGCAACTCCATATCATCTACAGACAAATGGGTAGGCTGAAGTCTCTAATAGAGAACTAAAAAGAATCCTGGAACAGACTGTAATTGCCTGTAGAAAGGATTGGGCAAAAAGCTTGGATGATGCTTTGTGGGCATACAGAACAGCATTCAAGACTCCTATAGGAACCTCTCCATACCAGCTTGTGTATGGCAAGGCCTGTCATCTGCCCGTGGAACTGGAACATAAAGCCTACTGGGAAACCAGATTCCTAAACCTGGATGCTAAGTTAGCTGGAGAGAAAAGATTGCTCCAGCTGAATGAGCTAGAAGAATTCAGACTCAATGCTTTTGAAAATGCAAAAATTTATAAGGAGAAAGCAAAAAGGTGGCATGACAAGAAACTGTCATCTAGAGTCTTTGAACCAGGACAGAAGGTTCTGCTGTTTAACTCTAGGCTCAGATTATTCCCCGGGAAATTGAAATCCCGGTGGAGGGGACCATATGTGATTACAAGTGTGTCACCATATGGATATGTTGAGTTTCAGGATATTGACTCTGACAAAAAGTTTATTGTTAATGGACAGAGAATCAAACATTATCTTGAAAGCAATTTTGAGCAAGAATGCTCAAAACTGAGACTAGAATAAAGCTCAGTCAAGGTCCAGCTAAAGACAATAAAGAAGCGCTTATTAGGAGGCAACCCAATGTTCTTTAATTATATATATTTATTTTCCATTGTTATTTTATATTTTCTTTAGGTTGATGATCATGTGGAGTCACAAAAACAATTGAAAAAGTAAAAACAGAATGAAAAATAGCACACCCTGGAGGAGGAGCTTACTGACGTTCAAACGCCAGTAAGGGTAGCAGAATGGGCGTTAAACGCCCAGTCTGGCACCATTCTGAGCGTTTAACGCCAGAAAAGGGCACCAGACTGGCATTTAACGCCAGAAAGGGGCACCAAGCTGGCGTTAAACGCCAGAAAAGGAAGAAAAGCTGGCGTTAAATGCCAGAAATGGGCAGCAACCTGGTGTTTAACGCCAGGATTGGAACTCAAAGGGGCGTTTACACGCCAGAATGGTGCAGGGATGAGAAATCCATGGCACCTCAGGATCTGTGGACCCCATAGGATCCCCACCTACCTTAACTCAACCTCTCTCTTCTTCACACATTCCAATGACACCCTTCCCCAAATACTCTTCCCCATCACCTCTTAACCACTCACACCTCTCCATCTCCTCCATTTTCTTCTTCTTCTCCTCCCTTCTTTCTTCTTTTGCTCGAGGACGAGCAAACCTTCTAAGTTTGGCGTGGAAAAATCATTGCTTTTTGTGTTTCCATAACCATTTATGGCACCTAAGGCCGGAGAAACTTCTAGAAAGAGGAAATGGATGGCAAAAACTTCCACCTTCGAGTCATGGGAAATGGAGAGATTCATCTCAAAAGCCCATCACTAAGAAAAGGATGGAGCAAACAAGAGAGCCCACTCATGGACCTCAACAAGAGCATTCCACTATCCTCCATGAAATGAGAGAGAAGCAACAAAGGCAAGGAAGAGACATAGAGGAGCTAAAGCACTTCATAAGATCTTCAAGAGGAAGAACAGGCCGCCATCACTAAGGTGGACCCGTTCTTTAATTTCCTTGTTCTTATTTTTCTGTTTTTTGATTTTCTATGCTTTATGTTTATCTATGTTTGTGTCTTTATTACATGATCATTAGTGTCTAGTGCCTATGCTTTAAAGTTATAAATGTCCTATGAATCCTTCACCTCTCTTAAAGAAAAAAATGTTTTCTAAAAAAGAACAAGAAGTACATGAATTTCAAATTTTAAAATAGTTTAATTATTTTGATGTGGTGGCAATACTTTTATTTTCTGAATGAATGCTTGAACAGTGCATATTTTTGATATTGTTGTTTATGAATGTTAAAATTGTTGGCTCTTGAAAGAATAATAAAAAAGGAGAAATGTTATTGATAATCTGAAAAATCATAAAATTGATTCTTGAAGCAAGAAAAAGCAGTGAAAAAAAAATGGCAAAAAAAGAAAGAAAGAAGAAGAGAGAAAAAGAAAAATCAAGCAGAAAAAGCCAATAGCCCTTTAAACCAAAAGGCAAGGGTAAAAAGGGCCCAAGGCTTTGAGCATTAATGGATAGGAGGGCCTAAAGGAATAAAATCCTGGCCTAAGCGGCTAAATCAAGCTGTCCCTAACCATGTGCTTGTGGCGTGAAGGTGTCAAGTGAAAAGCTTGAGAATGAGCGGTTAAAGTCGTGGTCCAAAGCAAAAAGAGTGTGCTTAAGAGCTCTGGACACCTCTAACTGGGGACTCTAGCAAAGCTGAGTCACAATCTAAAAAGATTCACCCAGTTATGTGTCTATGGCATTTATGTATCCGGTGGTAATACTGAAAAATAAAATGCTTAGGGTCACGGCCAAGAATCATAAAGTAACTGTGTTCAAGAATCAACACACTGAACTAGGAGAATCAATAACACTATCTGAATTATGAGTTTCTATAGATGCCAATCATTCTAAACTTCAAAGGATAAAGTGAGATGCCAAAACTGTTCAGAAGCAAAAATCTAATAGCCCCGCTCATCTAATTAAGACTGATCTTCATAAATGTTTTCAGAATTTATTGTATATTCTCTTCTTTTTATCCTACTTTGTTTTTAGTTGCTTGGGGACAAGCAACAATTTAAGTTTGGTGTTGTGATGAGCGGATAATTTATACGCTTTTTGGCATTGTTTTTAGTATGTTTTTAGTATATTTTAGTTATTTTTTATTATGTTTTTATTAGTTTTTATTCAAAAATCATATTTCTGGACTTTACTATGAGTTTGTATGTTTTTCTATGATTTCAGGTATTTTCTGGTTGAAATTGAGGGACCTGAGCAAAAATCTGATTCAGAGGTTGAAAAAGGACTGCAGATGCTGTTGGATTCTGACCTCCCTGCACTCGAAGTGGATTTTCTGGAGCTACAAAAGCACAATTGGCGCGCTCTTAATTGCGTTGGAAAGTAGACATCCTGGGCTTTCCAGCAATATATAATAGTCTATACTTTTCCCGAGATTTGTTGGCCCAAACTGGCGTTCCAAGTCAGCATAAAAATTCTAGCGTCAAAACGCCAGAACTGGCATAAAAGCTAGAGTTAAACGCCCAAACTGGCACAAAAGTTAGCGTTTAACTCCAAGAGAAGCCTCTACACGTGAAAGCTTCAATGCTCAGCCTAAGCACACACCAAGTGGGCCCGGAGGTGGATTTCTACATCATTTACTAATTTCTGTAAACCCTAGGCTACTAGTTCTCTATAAATAGGACCTTTTGCTATTGTATTTACACACCTCATGACATTTCATCTCTGAATTTGTATCTTCTATGGCATGAGTCTCTAAACCCCATGGTTGGGGGTGAGAAGCTCTATTGTGTTTTCATGGATTAATGCAATTACTACTGTTTTCCATTCAATCACGCTTGTTTCTATTCTAAGATATTCACTCGTGCTTCAACATGGTGAATGTGATGATCCGTGACACTCATCACCATTCTCAACCTATGAACGCATGCCTGACAACCACCTCTGTTCTATCTTCAATTGAGTGTGTATCTCTTAGCCTCCTGGTTCAGATCAGAGTCTTCGTGGTATATGTTAGAATCAAATGGAAGCATTCCTGAGATCCAGAAAGTCTAAACCTTATCTGTGGTATTCCGAGTAGGATCTGGGATGGGATGACAGTAACGAGCTTCAAACTCGCGAGTGTTGGGCGTAGTGACAGACGCAAAAGGATCAATGGATCCTATTCTGACATGAGTGAGAACTGAAAGATGATTAGGCGTGCGGTGACAGCGCATTTGGACCATTTTCACTGAGAGGACGGATGGTAGCCATTGACAACGGTGATCCACCAACATATAGCTTGCCATGGAAGGAGCCTTGCATGTGTGAAGAAGAAGACAGTAAAAAAGCAGAGATTCAGAAGACAGAGCATCTCCAAAACCTCAACCTGTTCTCCATTACTACACAACAAGTATTATTTACTCCATGTTCTTTCACTCATTTCAATTAAATATGAGAATTATTGATATCCTGACTAAGAGTTACAAGATAACCATAGCTTGCTTCAAGCCGACAATCTCCTTGGGATCGACCCTTACTCACGTAAGGTATTACTTGGACGACCAAGTGCACTTGCTGGTTAGTTGTGCGGAATTGCAAAAGTGTGATTGTGATTTCGTGCACCAGCCATTAATAGTAAATCTTTTGTCAGAGTAATTACTCTGGAGTTCTATATGACCATAGGGTGATACATTAGTGATCAGGAAAGGTCCTGTCCAACGTGACCTAAGCTTTCCAGGGAAGAGCTTCACTCTAGAATTGAAGAGCAGAACTTTTTATCCAGGTTCAAAGACTTTGGAAGAAATCTTTCTGTCATGCCATTTCTTGGCCCTTTCTTTATAGATATTTGCATTTTCAAATGCAGCAAGTCAGAATTCATCCAACTCATTTAGCTGGAGCAACCATTTCTCTTTTGTTGCCTTTGTATCAAGGTTTAGGAGTTTGGTTACCCAGTAGGCCTTGTGTTCCAGCTCCACGGGCAGGTGGCATGCCTTCCCATACACCAATTGATATGGTGATGTTCCTATAGGGGTCTTAAAAGCTGTTCTGTATGCCCAGAGAGCATCGTCAAGCTTTCTTGCCCAATCCTTTTTAGGGCTATTCACTGTTCTTTCTAGGATTCTATTTAGTTCTCTATTTGATACCTCAACTTGCCCATTTGTCTATGGATGATATGGGGTAGCCACTTTATGGCGAACTCTATATCGGTTCAGAACAGAGTCAAGCTGTTTGTTGCAGAAATGAGTTCCTCCATCACTAATCAGTGTCCGAGGGACACCAAACCTACTGAAGATGTTCTTCTGAAGGAACTTCATCATTACTCTAGTGTCATTCATGGGTGATGTGACTGCCTCAACCCATATAGACACATAATCTACTGCCACGAGGATATAAGTGTTTGAGTATGAAGGTGGGAAAGGATACATGAAGTCTATACCCCATACATTAAACAGCTCAATCTCAAGGATTCCTTGCTGAGGTATGTTGTGACCATGAGGGAGATTGCCAGCCCTTTGGCAACTGTCACAGCGACGGACAAAGTCTCGGGAATCCTTAAAGAGTGTGGGCTAGTAGAAACCACTTTGGAGGACTTTAGTGGTTGTTCGCTCTCCTCCAAAGTGTCCTCTATAATCGAAGCCATGGCAATGCCATAGGGTTTTATGTGCCTCTTCTTCCGCAGTATTCGCAATGATAGACCGGCAAGTATACCGGGTCGTCCAAGTAATACCTCAGGTGAGTGAGGGTCGATCCCATCGAGATTTTTGGTTTGAGCAAGCAATGGTTACCATGTAGATCTTAGTCAAACGGATAGAAAATATAGTTGTCACGAGTAAACGCATAAAATAGATAAATAAATAAAGCATTACTAGAAAGATGTGGAATCAATGGTATGAGAACAGTTGAGGCTTCGGAGATGCTTCTTCCTTCTGGATTAATTTTTCTCACGATCTACTCCAAATTCTGATTGATTCTTTCCATGGCAGGCTGTATATGATTAACGCCGGGTCAGTGGTCATTAATCTCCTCTACTTCAGATCAAACGCCGGGTCAGCGGTCATCTAATCTAAACGGGGGTGAAGCTCTAGCAGTCAATTCCCTTGGTGATCTTACTCAAAACGCCATAGACAAGGTCGGATCTTCCGGATTAGAGAATGCTGCTCCTTTGGTTCTAGCCTATACCACAAAGTCCCTAATTGCCCCGCACCTTGGCTGCACAGATGTCTCAAGAAGTACCCAACGAAGCCGTGGATTAGCCATCTAAGAGATGTATAATCAAGCTTATGGTTCAATACTATCCCGTCAAGGACTCGCAAGAACCCATGTCAATAGGGATGACGGTCAAGTTACACTCCCAATTTATTAGGATGAAGAACGAAGATACATCTTAGAATAGAATCAAGCATAGATTGAAGTGGAATAGTGATATTATTAATTCATAAGAATCAATAGAGCTCCTAACCTTAACCTAGGAGGTTAGTGACTCATACTGTACAAAGAAACAATGTAAGTAAAAAATATGGCATAAAGTTCTGAACAAGGGTGATCCTTGTTCTATATATACTAATATGCTAACTAAGAATTACAGAAAATAAGATAAGCTAGTCTTGTAGTGCAAAAATCCAATTTTTGGGCCCACTTGGTGAGTGTTTAGGCTGAGCTTGAGTGAAGCCACGAGCTAATACTCCCTTTTGGGCATCCAACGCCAGCTCTGGACTCCTGAATGGGTGTTAGACGCCAGCTACTCCCTTCTAGGCGTCGGACGCCAGGAATGGGGCTCGTGGCTGGCGTTAAACGCCAGTTTTGGACCTTCATTTATAAAGTAAAGTATAGACTATTATATATTTCTGGAAAGCTCTAGATGTTAGCTTTCCATAGCCATTGAGAGCATGCCATTTGAACTTCTGTAGCTCAAGAATACTCCTTTGAGGGCATGGAGGTCAGATCCTGATAGCATCTGCAGTCCTTTTTCTGTCTCTGAATCAGACTTTGCCAAAACTCCTCAATTTTAGCAAGAAAATACTTGAAATTATCATAAAATACACAAAATCAAAGTAGAATTAAAAAAAAAATGATTTTTTCACTAAAACCTATGAAAATATAATAAAACTTAAACAAAACATAACGAAAACTATATAAAAATGATGCCAAAAAGCGTATAAAGTATCCGCTCATCACCTACCTTGTGCATATAGTAACCCATTGACCAGCGACAGACCCTTAAATGGAGCTCGGATCCGTGACGGATTAGTCCTTGATCTGTTGCACTAAAAGAAATGGATGAGTACCGTTGAATTTAACGTCACACATTAGCATCGGCTTTACCTACGGATTTAGCAATGGATTTGTTGTTGGATTCGTCATGCCAAATAATTACCGGCAGATAGCCTCTTCCGACGGTAAAGTCGCCAGTAATATTTGGTGGAAAAATAGGAATAGGCACCAAATGTAACGTCGGATTTACCGTCGAAAAAATTCGACGGTAGACGCGTTTAGAGAAATGCTATGTTTTGGTGATCCACACCATGTTACCATCAGAGTTATCTGAGAGTATTTTCGACGATAATGGTGCCCTAAATTCGAACTGCGAACCCTTTCCCCCTTCATTTTGAGATCTCCTCTTTCTCTGCCCTCACTTCTCTGTCTCTCTCTTTGCCCCTTTTCTCTCGCTGTCGCTGCGTCAGCACCACTGCTGCAACAGACGCCTCGTGTCGCTGTCTCCCTCCTCTCCTTGCACTAACCCATATCTGCGACGAAAGAGTTGCTGGAGCCACCGCTACAAGAAAAAAGGCCTATCGGCACACTTTTTTCTTGCCACGCTTTTAAAGCGTGGCCAAAAGTAGTCAATGACCACGTTTTTATGAGGGTGCCCACTTATTTGTGATTTGGCGATGTTTTTTTTGCTACGCTTCAAAAGCATGGGCATAGAGGGATTTTGGCACGCTTTCATGACGGTGAACACTGAATAGTAATTTGGCCACCCTTTTTTTGCCACGCTTCAAAAGCGTGTCGACATGGAGAAATAGATACACTTTTAAAGCGTGGCTAATTTGTCTTCCAACGGTCACATTTTTAAAGCGTGCCAATATCCTCGAATTATTTGGGCACCCTAAAAAAGTTTACCGATAGAGTTCCCACTGACGAAGGATTAATGTCGGTTTAGAAAATCCAAAGGTTTTCAAACTCGAATGTTGCAAGTATAGTCTAAACCGACAAGTGATCTTCAATCAAAGTTTAGAAGAGTGTCACAAGAATAAAATCAATTAGCAGGAGTAGGATCCCAGGTCATTTTTGCTAGAACCTGCAATTGGATGCACATCATTGATTAGGAAATTTGGGGGTTTTAAATTGCTTGCGAGAAAATTAAAGTGACTAGAATTCAAAAGCAATTAACAATTAAAATGGAAGAGTTAGGAGTATGAAGCAAGTAATTGACTATATAACAAGAATGTAACTAAGATGATAGCAATAAAATGGCATATGACTAAAATATGAATTTAAAGTAAAAGAATTAAGAAATTAAAGTTAACAAAAGGGATTGACAATCACTTAATCTAGAGAGCCTTGGCTAATGGTGAGAACTAGCCTTCCTATTCTTGTTATTAACCACAAATATGGTAATTAGCAAGAGTTTTCCTACTTTGTCATCCTCTAACAATGAAGAAAAATCAAGTAAACATAATTGATTTCAATCCACCTATTTTATTTATTTTTAACAAGTATAAGAGTAGCTATAATAGTAATTTCAACATCTAAGCATGCAAAATAGCATAAAACACCTATAATTCAATGTCACTAACAAAAGAAACCAAACTAATCAAACCAACAACAATGAAAACATCATAAAACACTTATAGTTCAATTCCAACTAACTAATACTCAAGAAATTCAACTAAAGAGATGGAAATTAAGCAAAAGAAGTATACACAAGAAAGACCATACCATGGAGGGGTGTCTCCCACTGAACACTTTTCTATAACGTCCTTAAGTTGGATGGGCATGAACTTCATTTGCAAGCTCCGGGTGGATCCTTCAAGAAGAAAATTTCCACCTCCTTGTCACTCTTGGGATCGGTATGATGGTATAACTTGAGATGACGTAAGTGAACAACTCCATAGGGATCAACTTTATCAATAATGTACAGACCATCCCATCTTGATCTGAGCTTTCTGGATAGCAACCTTAACCTTGAATTATATAGTAGCACCAAATTACCCACTCATAATTCCTTTCGCTTGATATGCCAATCATACACCGCTTTAGTTCTTCCTTTGTATATGCGGGTATTATCGTAAGCCTCCTACCTCAAACACTCTAAATGTTCCAATTGTAGCTTCCTTTCTAAATCTGCCTTTTGCAACCCCATGTTGTACTCCTTAAATGCCCAATACGCTTTGTGCTCTATCTCAACCGGAAGATGACAGGCTTTGTCATAGACCAACTAGAACGGACTCATGCCTATTAGAGTCTTATAGGCAGTTCCGTAGGCCCACAAGGCATCCCCTAATCTAGTACTCAAATCTTTCCTATGGGGCTTTACCATATTCTCTAGGATCCTCTTAATTTCTTAGTTAGATACCTTAGCTTGTCCATTCATTTGTGGGTGGTAAGCGGTGGCCACCTTATGAATAATGCCATACTTCTGCATTAATGTTGCCAGTCTTTTGTTGTAAAAATATGAGACTAATGTGTAATAAAGTCCTTTCAATCTCAGGATCAAATGGGGCTATCCTTGGATCCGGTAATGAATGCGTCATTCAATAGAGAAAACATAGAGTTCATGCAATTATAGTGACAAAAGGGAAAACTAAAGGAAGATAGCTACCAATTACTAATACTATAAATTCTAACTAGTAATCAAGAATCAAGAAACAATCGAAAAGCAACTATTCACATATGAACATATTCACACCAACCAACAATATGGCACACATATGCAAGTCCCCGAAAATGGCGCCAAAAACTTGACAGAGGATAAATGTCGATTTAGAAAATCCAAAGGTTTTCAAACTCGAATGTCACAAGTATAGTGTAAACCGACAAGTGACCCTCAATCAAAGTTTAGAAGAGTGTCGCAAGAATCAAATCAATTACCAGGAGTATGATCCCGGGTAGTTTTCCTTAGAACTTGCAATTGAATGAACATCATTGATTAGGAAATTTTGGGGGTTTTGAATTGCTTGTGGAAAAAGGAAAGTGACTAGAATTCAAAAGGAATTAACAATTAACAATTAAAATGGAAAAGTTAGGAATATCAAGCAAGAAATTGACTATCTAACAAGTATGTAACTAAGATGATAACAATAAAATGGCATATGACTAAGAAATATGAAATTAAAGTAAATGAATTAAGAAATTATAACAACAAAAGGGATTGGCAATCACTTAGTTTAAAGAGCCTTGGCTAAGGGTGAGAACTAGGCTTCCTATTCTTGTTATTCACCACAAATATGGTGATTAGTAAGAGTATTCCTACTTCGTCATCCTCCAACAATGAAAGAAAGTCAAGTAAGCATAAATTGATTTCAATCCACCTCTTTCTTTTTTTTTAACAAGTATTAGAGTAGCTATAATAGCAATTTCAACATCTATACAAGCAAAATAGCATAAAACACCTATAATTCAATGCCACTAATAAAAGAAATCAAACTAATCAAACTAACAACAATGAAAACCTCGTAAAACACTTATAGTTCAAATCCAACTAACTAATACTCAAGATATTCAACCAAAGAGATGGAAATTAAGCAAAAGAACTATACAGAAGAAAGATCATACCACGGAGGGGTGTCTCCCACCGAGTACTTTTCTTTAACGTCCTTATTTTGGACGGGCATGAACTTCATTTGCAAGCTCCGGGTGGATCCTTCAAGAAGAAAAATTCCACCTCCTTGTCACTCTTGGGATTAGTATGATGGTATAACTTGAGATGACGTAAGTGAACAACTCCATAGGGCTCAACTTTATCAACAATATACAGATGATCCCATCTGGATTTGAGCTTTTTTGGTAGCAACCTCATCCCTGAATTGTATAGTATCACCAAATTACCAACTTGGAATTCCTTCCGCTTGATATGCTGATCATGTACCGTTTTAGTTCTTTTTTTGTATATGCGGGCATTATCGTAAGTCTCCAACCTCAAACACTCTAATTCTTCCAATTGAAGCTTCCTTTCTACACCTGCCTTTTGCAACACCATGTTGCACTCCTTAACTGTCCAATACGCTTTATGCTCTATCTCAACCGGGAGATGGCAAGCTTTTTCATAGACCGACCAGAAGGGACTCATACCTATTAGAGTCTTATAGGCAGTTCGGTAGGCCCACAAGGCATCCCCTAATCTAGTGCTCCAATCTTTCCTATTGGACTTTACTATATTCTCCAGGATCCTCTTAATTTTTTAGTTAGATACCTTAGCTTGTCCATTTATTTGTGGGTGGCAAGCGATGGCCACCTTATGAATAATGGCATACTTCTGCATTAATGTTGTCAGTCTTTTGTTGTAAAAATGTGAGCCTAATGTATAATAAAGTTCTTTCAATCTCAGGATCAAATGGGGCTAAGTTCGCATCCAGTAATGAACGCGTCATTCAATAGAGAAAACATAGAGTTCATGCAATTATAGTGACAAAAGGGAATCTTAAAGAAAGGTAGCTACCAATTACTAATACTATATATCCTAACTAGTAATCAAGAACCAAGAAACACTCAAAAAGCAACTATTCACATATGCACATATTCACACCAACCAAGAATATGACACACATATGCAAGTCCCCGACAACGGCGCCAAAAACTTGATGGAGGATAAATGTCGGTTTAGAAAATCCAAAGGTTTTCTATAACACCCTAATATTCAAATCCTTATGCTCGAGTTATAATTCAATGATAATAAGGTGGTTGATGAGTCCATATTTAATGGTATATTTCAACTCACTTTGAATGGATTTTAGCATATGAACTCACACTTAAGCACCAAAATAGCATAATTTTGTGTTTGATCCCTAATTTGAACTTAAATGTGAAAACATGCAATTTTGTGCTTTAATAGAGCAATTTAATTCCACCTTTGTGTCATTCGATGCCGTGATATGGTTTGTGAGTGAATTCAGGCCTTGAAGGAAAGAATGGAAGGATAAAAGTGGAAGAAAGCATGTACAAGGGAGAAAACATGAAGAAAACAAGGAAAAACACACACAGCGAAGTGTGCGTGCGCACAGCCTTGCGTGCGCGCACAAGCGAGAAAATCCATGTGTGCGTGTGCACAGCCCTGCGTGCGCGTGCACAGACAAAAATTTCCATGTGTGCGTACGCACAGGTCCCAACACGTGATTTCATTAATGATGCACGTGTTTCGCGATTTCTGGGGCCCTTGGCTCATTTTTGGAAGGTTGAAATGCTATCTTGGAGTGCTATATAAAGGAGACTTCAACACTTATCAAGGGGGGAAGCATTAGAGCAATTTTTGCATAGTTTTCAAAGTAATTAGGAGTAGGAGTAGTGTAGAGTAGAAAGCTCTCTTAGGGTTTATCAATTTCCATTGTAGTATTTTATAGCAAGCTTTGATTTTGATTTTACTTCTTCAATTGTAAGTACTCTCAATTTCCTCTTTAATTCAAGCACTTTTACATTCAATTTCTCTTAGTTCAAGTTACTTGTTTATATTGCAATTTTGTGTTTCTTGAAGTTTTGATTAATAAATTTTACATTTCATGCTTCCTTTATGTTTGATTGCTTGTTTATGTTGGTTTTGTTGATAGTTGGTTGTAGTTTTACATTTTACTTTGCAATTCTCCATGTTTTACTTTTATGCACACAAGGTGTTTGTGAAAATGCCAACTCTAGATTTTGAGTAGATTTTTCCACCTTGGCTTGCGGTTTGAGTCACTAAGATACTAGAGTCATAATGTCCGACATTTAGTGGTAATTCTTGGGTAGTTAGTTGACTCTTGTTTCCATTGACGCTAGCTTTTTATCAACTAGTTTGGTAAGTTGGTTAGGACTTATGGATTAAGGTCAATTATGCTTGCTTGACTTACTCCTCTATGGTTGGGGTTGACTAGGCGAGATTGACTCATGATAATTGCCATAGTTGTGGTTATGGCAATGATAGGATTCCTTGGACCATCATTCCCAAGTCAAGGCTCTTTATTGCATTTTCACTAGTTTTGACCGCACTCTCTCTTTACTTGCATTAATTTCAATTTTTCTCATTGCTTAGTTCTTTTAATCTTTTGTTCTTTAATTTCAGACCCCTTTTTGTTCCCTTCACAACCAAAAGAAGTAACATTTCATTTGCAGTCCTAGGGAGAACGACCCGGGAATTCAAACTCCCGGTTATTTTGTGTTTGATTGTGATTATTCATTTGATCAATGGTCAAATTGTCAGGTTAGGACTATACTTACAACGCCAATTCTATTGTGATGAGAGATTCCTAACCTATGCAATTTGGCCATTTATCAAATTTGGCGCCGTTGTCGGGGGAATGCAAACGGTGTTATATCTTTTGGTTGTTGTTAATATGTTAATAGTGTAAATAGCTATTTTTGGTTGTTTGTTTGCTTTTGTTAGTAAATTTTTGTTTATATTCTCTTAATGACTTTTTCACGCCATTGCCACAATGCACCCTAATGGAACCCAAACACTTACATTTATAGTCACCAATCTTACATACCCCTCCCTCACTACACACAAAACCAAGACCCTTACCGTCATGAGTTTGATTGTCAACCTTCATCGCCTCAATCCTCATCTTCGTATGCGGATCAAGCCACACAAGAAGTATTTTTCATGCTTATTCAAGAACAACAAGAGTTCCGGAAGAAGTAAGAGCAAGTCATGTCTTCCTTAGCCAAGGCTTTGGGTCATTTAGCTTCATTGCGTTCATGTCACGAGCAACAAACTCTAGTGGATGAATGTGTGGAACCGAGTGAAAAGTGTGGAGTGAAAGAAGAATTGCAAAATCAAGTAGAAGATGGTAAGTCACCACATGAAGTGCAAGAGGAGATAAATGAAGAGTGGATAGGAATTGATCGAGAGGATTCCATCATTCAAGATTTTTTGTCCAACTTGGGTAATTCCTTCTATGACCTTCATGAACCTCCATCATTAGATTTGGAAGGAGATGTCGATATGGAATTCACACAACCTCCAATATTTAACTTGAGTGATGATGAAGAAGATTCAAAAGAGGTTGACGAAGATTCTGTTTGCCAAGAAGTGAAGGTAGTTGTGCAAGAACGAATTGAACAGGTGAAGATTTCTCTAACAAGATTTCTATGCCCATATCAATACGCTGTTATAGAAATGGATGGCCAACTTCGAACCTTTCTTGGAGTAGTGGATGGTGAAGAGAAGAATATTGATTGGTTAAGAAATGGAAAGTTCATCAAAGGAGCCGACTCAACATTTGGAGGTAAATTTTGGTGCAAGAGTCATTTTAGTGGATTCCAGAGAGTGCACAAGCGTATCAATGGTGATAGAGGAACTCAAGTGTGGGATCCGGGCATCAAATTCAAGAATCAATACTTAAGGATCCTTGTTACTAGCTTGAAGTCTCTTATGAGTTCGATGCAACTTAGTTGGGACCCCGGAGGTCGAATCAATAGCAAACTTGGTTGGAGATTCAAGGAGGAGTGGAAGCATAAGCTGGCCTAACAAGGATCTCCTCACTAAGTCCAACTTAGGACTATAAACCAAAGTGCTAGGGGGAGGCACCCCACCATAATAATACCTTCTAACCTATTCTCTTTTAGATTTTGTTTCATGAATAATTGGTTAGTTTACCTGGTTGATTGTTTTATTTTGATGGTTGTCGAGTAGTTTTAATGAAATAAGGTGTTTTTGGGAGTTTTGTGATGTTTTAGGGGCTTGAAAACCTGTTTGGAATGTCAATTTTGGTGCCTTAGAGCCAAAATCCTTGTTGCAAGAACAGACACCTGTGCGTCCGCACAGACCTGTGCGTGCGCACAGCCCTCCTATTTCGCATCCCCTGTGCGTCCGCACAGAAGTATGCGTGCGCACGCCTTCAAAAGCCCTCTCTGCTGGCAGCACACGCACGCCTTGTGCGTGTGTACATCTCCCTCTTTTCCCTTCTATGCGTTCGCACACCATGCGTGCGGCCGCACACTTCCCTTTTAAAAAAAAACCTCGTGCGAGCACACACCCTATCTGTACCCGCACAGCTTGAGCAACACCCCCTGGTCGCAGCGCACGCACAAGCTAGGCGTATGCTCCCAACTCTTTTCCCTCCCCTGTGCATCTGCATACCAAGTATGTGCCCGCACAGGCTATGTCCCACCTTCTGCTTGCAGCGGCCGCACGACCCTGAGCGCGCGCACACCCCCTCTTTCTCCCCTGTGTGCGTCCGCACACGACCTTGTGCGTCTGCATAGGTCACTTTTCGAACGTAAATTCGAAAAGATCAGGGGCTTGCGCTTCAGTTACCACAACCCCCCCCAAACCTTTCTTCTTCTCTCAGTAACCATACCACCACCACACATACCCTCCCTCTCAACCCTTTCGTCCTACCACCCCACAACCAACCACCGCCGGCGACCACACTGCCGCCGGCGTCACTCTCCCTCCCTCTATCTCTCTCTTTCTTTCTCTTCTCTCTCTCGCACTACATTTCTCTCCCCTTCTCCCTGTTTCATGCTTCTCTGCCACCGCGCCAGCGCTGCCCTAGGCCGCGCCTCTCTGTCCGGCGAGCAGCACCCAGCAGTGGCGGTCTCCTGTGCCGCTGCGCCTCTCTCCATCTACCACCCTTCCTTCCCTCTACAGTGCAGGTCTGACCCCTGTTTTCCTTCGCCCCTGTTCCATTTCTTTCCTGCTTTATTTTACTGCTTCCTTTTACTTCTGTTTTTAATTCTGCTTTAGTTTCTAGGTGGTTTTAGGTTAGATGATTCATAGTTTTCTAGATTGAACATGAACATGTAATGCTGGCTGAGTACTTGAATTATTTTCTGCACTGGATGAAATTGCTGTTCTTACTTGAACTGTGAGTGCTACCTGTCAGTTTCTGCACATGACATTCCTGATTAAATGCCTGAATGGAATTTCTAGTTCAATTTCTGTGTCTGATCAACATAGGTTTTACATTTTCTTCCATTTGGCATTATTAATTTCTGATTGTGCACACTTTCTGTAACTGCTACATGAGATGATTTAGTTATGCACTTTACGAATTTAATTTTGCTGAAACATCAACCTGAGCTTCATTTTGCCTTGTGACTGTCTGATTTGATGTCCATTTTGTTGTGCATATCATCCTTTGACAATCAACCGGCCAGCTATGCACTCCATTGCTGGATTTGTCTTCAAAACCGACTTGGATTGAAATTTTATAATTCTAACCATTCTAGTTGGTACCTTTAAAGTGCATAGCCTGCTAATTTAATGCTTCATGTGCTTACTGCCCTGCCATTTTGCTTCAACACAAAATTAACATTAAAATTAAATTTGGAAATTCGGTTGGTGCCTTCTTTGTAGTAGTACATGTAATGTGTGTTTTGTGAATTCACCAACTGCTTATTCATGTGCTCCTGAACATAAATGATCATGTTCAATCACTTGTTCCTTGAAAAATCTTTTTGAGCAATGAATCTGATTCTGATCGACATTGCTTTAGGGAACAAGGATTGGCTATATGACCATTGTACTACCTTATTCCATGGATAAGCAGGTGCTTTAAGTTGCCAAGTTGATTATTACCTTGTGTGCCAATTTTTCTAAACTTTTCTGATTTCCAAGGCGCAATTGCACTAATCAACCTCTTTGAACAAAATTCACATGCATAATACACCTAAGGCCTATGTATGATTTCATTGTTTATTCATTCATTCATTTATTACTTAGGTTGCTTCATTTTGGGAAAATGCATTCTCTTTTGAACATTCTACGATTTTACGCATGTTTTCCATGATTGAGTATTTATTTATCTGACTGGCTCTTGATTGAACTGTTTGAATATATTCTTCTTCTTTCTGTGATTTTATCCGTTATCCCTGAGTTGTGCTCTGTTTTTGTCTTTTTCAGGATGGGCCACAAGGGCAAGGAGAAAGCCAACCCCTTGTCTTGCCCTCCTCCCGTGCCTCACAGTGACTATCCAGACACTTTTATCAATTCTGAGGCCCAAGAGCAATATAAAAAACTAGAAAAGCGCGCCTTTCATTATGAAAGGAAGCTAAACCTGCCTGAGAAATATACAAATGCCATTCTAAATAGAATCAATTTTTATCATTGGGAATTCGTAAAATTTGATCTGGTGGAAGTAAATGAACACCAGGACAAAGAATTTTACGCAAATTTCCTAACGAGGGATGCCAAAACTATTTTTCTCAGAGGTGTCACCTTGGACACATCTGATACTGCTTTAGAGGCCCTCTTGGACATTCCGCATATTCCTCTGGCTAGGAACGCTCTCACTCAAATAATGACGGACATCACCACAGGCAAAATTTCTTTGGATGCGGTCCTGAAAAAGATTGGCCAGTCTGAGGCTAAGTGGGAATATAGCAAGGGAGAGCAGCCTAACCCCGCGAGCATTGCGTGCACAGACCTTAACCTAGAGGCAAGGATCTGGCAGCAGATCATTGCCGATTATATCCTTCCAAGCATGCATGCCACGCATATTAGAATTCGTGTAGCAGTGATACTATGGGCTATTCTGAAGAGGAAGAGGATCTATGTTCTTTCCCTCATCAGAGAATCGATGATGAAGGTGAACCTACAACAGAAATTCAACATTCCCTTCCCATCCGTCATCACCAGATTAGCAGCCTTATCTGGTGTAGAAAGACGTCCGACAGACCGGATGTCTGTCTACAACAGTAAGCAGTCGTATCTGCCATACGACGATTATGACGGGCCGCCTCAGAAGAAAAGGAAGACTATTGAGCCTCCATCAGCAGCAGCAGAGCCTTCATCACCTCCTTCAACACTCGCACCCATACCTCGACCTCAGACACCCTATGAGATGTGTTGTGAGGTCTTGCAGGCCGTCCATCGCTATGAGTGCCTCAATGCTCGTCGCTTCCAGTGGATAGCAGCAAAGTTTGAGGGTAGAGACCCTGGGCCACCTCCTCTAGATACGCCAGAGCCAGAGGCCGAAGAGCCTGCATCTGAGGAGCCAGCAGCTGAAGCTGGCCAGGTAGTCCAACCACCTGAGCAGATATCTCAGGAGCCCATGATTGAGGAGGTAGTAGTTGACAGAGCTGAGGAGCATACAGTGGAGGAGCTGGCAGCTGCAGTCGAGCCGAGAGCGAAGGCAGCTGACCAGGCAGTGGACCCGCCAGCAGCACAAACCACCACACAGCCATCCAGCGCCCTTATTGTCTACCAGCACCATCACCACCCACCACCGCCAGGTGGTGGAACCTCACATGATTGACCTCTCCCGATTGATTTCTTTGGCACTGAGGACAGTGCATACCTTAAGTGTGGGAGATGATCTTCTATTTTTGGGTGTAAATATTCTCTCCTGAACACTTCTATTTAGTTTATTTTTAGTTTTTATTATGCTTTTGTGGATATTGACAGTACTTTACTTTTTTTTCCATTACTTACTACTTTTCGGTATATATGTATATATATATTAGTCGCCTTTAGTTATCTTTAGTATTACATTTCTAGTCTTGGTATATATATATATATATATTGCATCTTTATATTGCTTGGTATATAGTATAGATATGGATTGTGATTGGATGATGTGAATAGCATATGCCTGGTTATCTTGATCCTAATTATTCATGTTACTTTTTGCTTGTTAAAAATTAGGAAAAGAACTAGGAAATTTTAAAAAATTTTGCATCCATCACATCATACATACATATAGGAAATAACTTTGGTGAAAAACAACAAATTTTCCAAGAATTCTGCCATGGGTATTTTATTGAATTGATTGAGAAAACTGTTTTCAAACTTGCTTGAATGAATTCTTTTGGAACATAGAAGAGTAAAGAACAAATACCTTGTGAGTTGTTGAGCTATATTGAGTGGTTACACACTTTAACCACTAATTTTGTTCATTGTGTGATATATCTCTTCTATGATTGTAATCTTAGTTTTGCTTGATTCTTTATTTCCATTGATTGATGTCATGAATTGCATTGAGCATGATTGAGGCCATCTTTGAATTAAGCTTACCTACCCATATATCCTTACCCTTGCATCTACCCTTGTTAACCCCTATTGAGCCTTATTTATCCCATTGTTCTTCATATTAGCACATCACAACCTTAAGCGGAAAACCATGATTTACCTTGGATTGTATCCTTGATTAGCTTAGGTTGAGGAGTGTGTCTCATGTAAGTGTGGGGGAATTTTGAGAAACATTGGTAGCAAATGGAATTGTTTAATTTGGGTATCTCATTGAAAACTTTGGAAAATGGGGACATTCATGTATGAACTACTTAACCATATGCAATTCTCACTCAAATAAGAAAAAACCTTCATCATAAAAGGGCACAAAGTCACCCAAAAGGGTAAACAAATGAATAAAGAATTGCATATGTGATGTTTATAAGACAAGCATACATGAATGTTAATGGAAAAAAAATGATGGAAAGTTAGGATTGCATTTGGTCTTGATTTAATTGGTATATGTTGATGTGGATACTTAATCTAATCAAGGATTCAATTATTTTAGTCCACTTAGCCATATCTATCTCACCTTTAACTAACCCCATTACAACCCCAATAAGTCCTCATGATAATTGCATTCATGCATCACTTGTTGTTGATTGTTAGATGAAGAGCAATTCCTTGAAAGCATAATTAGAAGAGACTTGAGTGAATTGACCCTTAGACACCAAGTGATTAGAGCGTATGCATACCTAGTGAGGGTTCAATTACTCAATTCTATGTTCCCATGCTTCTTATCATGTGTTCATGCAAGTTACTTCAATTTGATGAGTAAATCAATTCTCTAGATTTTTGGGTTGCATTGGATTATTTTCCTTGCTTAGCCCTGTTTGTCTATACTTGCTTGGGAATTTGATTGTTTGTTTTCACCAATTTCATATAGATACTATAGATAGATAAATAGATAGATATATGGTATTTACATACTCACATGAATATAGGTAGTTGCATTAATAAATTGATTACCCCTTTGATCATTCTCCTTGTTAATTTAGCATGAGGACATGCTATTGTTTAAGTGTGGGGGAGTTGATGATTCCATATTTGATGGTATATTTTAACTCACTTTGAATGGATTTTAGCATATGAACTCACACTTAAGCACTAAAATAGCATACTTTTGTGTTTGATCCCTAATTTGAACTTAAATGTGAAAACATGCAATTTTGTGCTTTAATAGAGCAATTTAATCCCACCTTTGTGTCATTCGATGCCGTGATACGGTTTGTGAGTGATTTTAGACCTTGAAGGCAAGAATAGAAGGATAAAAGTGGAAGAAAGCATGTACAAGGGAGAAAACATGAAGAAAACAAGGAAAAGCACACACAGTGAAGTGTGCGTGCACATAGCCTTGCGTGCGCTTGCACAAGCAAGAAAATCCATGTGTGCATGTGCACAGCCCTACCTGCACGCGCACAGACAAGAATTTCCATGTGTGCGTACGCACAGGTCAATTTTCAGCCGCATGTGCGGACACACACGTCTGTGCGTCCGCACAGGTCCTAACACGTGATTTCATTAATGATGCACGTGTTTCGCGATTTCTGGGGCCCTTGGCTCTTTTTTGGAAGGCTGAAATGCTATCTTGGAGAGTTATATAAAGGAGACTTCAACACTTATCAAGGGGGGAAGCATTAGAGCAATTTTTGCATAGTTTTCATAGTAATTAGGAGTAGGAGTAGTGTAGAGTAGAAAGCTCTCTTAGGGTTTATCAATTTCCATTATAATATTTTATAGCAAGCTTTGATTTTGATTTTACTTCTTTAATTGTAAGTACTCTCAATTTCCTCTTTAATTCAAGCACTTTTACTTTCAATTTCTCTTGGTTCAAGTTACTTGTTTATATTGTAATTTTGTGTTTCTTGAAGTTTTGATTAATGAATTTTACATTTCATGCTTCCTTTTTGTTTGATTGCTTGTTTATGTTGGTTTTGTTGATAGTTGGTTGTAGTTTTACATTTTACTTTGCTATTCTCCATGTTTTACTTTTATGCACACAAGGTGTTTGTGAAAATGCCAACTCTAGATTTTGAGTAGATTTTCCCACCTTGGCTTGCGGTTTGAGTCCCTAGGATACTAGAGTCATAATGTCTGACATTTAGTGGTAATTCTTGGGTAGTTAGTTGACTCTTGTTTCCATTGACGCTAGCTTTTTATTAACTAGTATGGTAAGTTGGTTAGGACTTATGGATTAAGGTCAATTATGCTTGCTTGACTTACTCCTCTATGGTTAGGGTTGACTAGGCGAGATTGACTCATGATAATTACCATAGTTGTGGTTATGGCAATGATAGGATTCCTTGGACCCTCATTCCCAAGTCAAGGCTCTTTATTGCATTTTCACTAGTTTTGACCTCACTCTCTCTTTACTTGCATTAATTACAATTTCGCTCATTGCTTAGTTCTTTTAATCTTTTGTTCTTTAATTTCAAACCCCTTTTTGTTCCCTTCACAACCGAAAGAAGTAACATTTCATTTGCAGTCCTAGGGAGAACGACCCGGGAATTCAAACTCCCTATTATTTTGTGTTTGATTGTGATTATTCATTTGATCGATGGTCAAATTGTTGGGTTAGGAATATACTTACAATGCCAATTCTATTGTGATGAGAGATTCCTAACCTATGCAATTTGGCCATTTATTAGTGGTACGACTCTCAAGGGGAATTTTTAATACATAATTACAGATAAGTTTGAAAGGAGTATTAATCGAGAAGCCTGAAAAGAGTAAAAATAAAATCACGAAGTCGTATCACTCACGCATTGACAAGTAAGAGATAAAGCGTGAAGTCGAAAGCAATATTTAAAAAAAAGGCATAAATGAGTGTAAGAGAAGGACAATATATAGATATATAACATAAGTAAATAGCCACTAGTCGCGACCCGCGAAGTTTAGGCTGGCTAGGGTACAGTATGAAAGTTGTTGACAACAGTATCTCCTAATCTCTCCCAAAAAACATAAGAGCCTCTATAGGCAAGTTCAAAAGAGTTCAAAATACATAATATAAGCTTTTCAAAATAAAGGTGGAGAGATTCTAAACAAAACATAAATTAGAGAATATAAAGATCTTCGCCATCTCTCAGATGAACCACAACTCACTTCTGAGCACTTGGACTTGCATCTGAAAAACAAGAGATATATACGGAATGAGAACCCCCGACCCATGGGTTCCCAGTATGGTAAAAGTGCCAAATAAATACAATGCATTGTAATAAAAACTCACTAAGCATCCTAAACTTCCTTTCACTGAATATTCATCCTATGTTCTGGCTAATCTATAAATAGGCAACTGTTATAAGGGAATGTTAAATCTAATTCATCTTCCTCATGCTTCCCAACTTTCTAACTCTCCAACGAATCAGAATCAGAATCAAAAACAAAACCATCACCAGTTATTCTGTCTAAGCAATTCTATATCAATACTTCATATCCTCACCTAGAAAAAGTGAAATCACTTCACTGCGTCTACCCAGGGAGCCCAAATTACCTCATTCAATAATCATCATTTTAAATTAATCATATCATTACTCCATCTCAACAAGAACAGCCCCTTAGCATCAACCGACACCAGCATGAGGGAGTTCTCAGTTGTACAAACACAAGCAATACAAGCAAGTAAGACACATTAAGGTACAAGTAGAACAAGTAACACATAATCAGGTAACATAGCATATATGATATAGCAATCTAAAACAAATAGGTAAACCCAAATAATTCAAACATATGCAAAAGATGTATGCCTGCCCTATGGCTGATGATATCATTTGTCGGTTATATAGCCAACCCGACATGTCCTGATAGCTAACCGTGGACAGAAACACCTATTTGGAGCAAGTGGGATTGAGCTACAACCCCTTTGCTACTACCCGCTTAACCTAGAGCCAGTGGAACAACCACAACTACGGTTACTACCCAGGTGGGTTTTTAAAAGCTCAACCTGGAGCGAGTGGAATCACCACTACTGCCACTACTACCCAGGCATCACAATCTCTGACTTAGAGCAAGTGGGACAAACCACCATCCTTAGCTTGCTACTACCCAGGTATCTCAAGTATTAACCCGAAGCAAGCGGGACGAACCACAATCTTTGCTACTACCCAGGTATCTCAAGCATTGACCCGGAGCAAGCGGGATGAACCACGACTCTTGCTATTGTCCATGTATCTTAAACATATATTCATTCAATTTAAAATCAACCATCATTGTTATCAAATCTCAAACATTAACCTGGAGCAAGCGGAACAAACCACAACCTTTGCTACTACCCAGGTATCACAAATACACATTCATTCACAATCACTCTTCATTATTACTAATTCTCAAACAATGACCCGGAGCAAGCGGGATGAACCACGACCCTCGCTACTACCCAGGTATTACAAATACACATTCAAAACTCCATAATTAAACTCATTTATCATAATTCTCCTTCCCCATCTCATACCCGGAGCAAGTGGACTATGCCACTGCCTACTACTTGGGGTCACACATCACATTCAACATTTTCCATCATTATTCATTCACCACATTTAATCATTAATCATATATATATACATACTCAGCCATAATTCAATTTTAATCACAGCCATCCGGCTCATACTATACACAACACTTCCAACATCATTCTTAGCAACTCATACAATCATCATTACAAATCATTCATCATTGATTCTCACTTTACTTCCTCCACAAGTTACCATATGTCCTAGCTTCTTTTCATTACTAGGCATACGATAAAAATTTAGGACTTAAAGGATGAAAATGGCGGCTTAGAAGTTTGAAATTCGGCTTTAAAAACTCAAAAATAAACTTTTGCTGAAAACGGGGTCACGCGTGCGTGTCAACTACGTGCACGCGTGGAAAGCGGAAAAAGGAAGTGACGCGTGAGCGTCATCCATGCGCACGCATGGGAAGCAGAAAGGTAGCGCGATGCATGCGCGTCAGTCACGCGTACGCGTGGGTGAGTTTTATGCTCCTCGCCCTCAACCAGCACAATACCAGCGCAACTCTCTGGATTTTCTATTGGGCACTTGCATCAATACATAGACGCGTACGTGTCAGCCAGGCGCACGCGTGAGAGAGTAAAAATCGTGAGTGATGTGTGCGCGTCGGCCATGTGTGCGCGTCGGCGTACGTTTTACCAAAAATGTTACTAAGTTAAAAAAGCTGCAGGATTACATTTTCAACCCGAAACTGCCGACGGGCCTAACTTTTTCGTTTCAAATCATTTTCCACCCGTTCTTCAAACAGCATAAACATCTTGGATCAATTTTATTTCTAAACAAGTTTGATACAAATCGGGGATCTGGAGACCAAGTTATGCTCTATCAAAGTAGACCAAAATCACAACTTTCATAAAAACTAACAAAAACTAAATTTTCAACACAACCAATTTCAAACCTTTTCAAAACTAACCAAAACTTGCCAAAATCAACCTCAAGCCTCCTCAACTCATATTTTCAACATTCTCATTAAATTCACAATCCACCAATCCACCATTTTGACCAATCTCAATCTAATAACTCAATTTCAAACAAAATACCATATCATATATTTCATTCCACATCTCAAGTTCCAACAATACCAATTCCATCAGCCCCTAATACATATAAATCCATACCATCATATACAACCCACATGCATTATCAGCAAAGACATCAATTCCTCCCTCAAAACCAATAACCACATAATCCATACAATCCATTGTAACCAAATAACAACAATCACAATTCCATTCAATCTCATATGATATCAAACAATACACACATCACTTACCTTCCTTACCTCTTTCCGGCCTCCGGCCCAAGATTTACGGCCTCTGGCCCAAATTCACAATTTAAATGCATATTCCACAAACTAATATTCATTATCCAATATATCAAATTCTCAACACACCAAACATACAAATTCACACGATTCTCAACCTAATCATTAGTTTACATTACGTATAACCTATACATATTAGTACCAACCATTTACACAATCCAAACCTAATCCTAGTGGCATCTAGCCTAGGAATTCTCATCACACCAGATGGTACTCAAATGAAACTTAAACCGTACCTCTTGTAGCCAAAATAATTGAGCTTCTTCTTGGAAGTCTCCATCAACCCTTAGCTCCAATCCTCACCAAAGCTCCACAAGCAATATCAATCTTCCAATTGTACACCAAAATCACCCAATACTCTAACATAATCAATTTTCACACTTATAATCAACCTAGGGTTCATGAAATTGATAAATCACAAGGGTTAGAAGATTCCTTACTTTAACCCACGAAATTGGTTGATGGAACTCACCAATGGCTCATACTAGAGCACTCTTAAACAACCAAAATCACAAGATTTCCTTAAAACCCAAACCAAATTCGAATTTAAAGAGAAAAACAAAAACAGGGCAGAAAGCAGTGGAATACTCACCACAAAACTTAGATAGAATTGTAGAGGATGAGAAGAGCGATGCGTGGCCACAAATGGCTCGTCAATCGGAGTTTCAGAGAGAAAGTGACGGTGATTTGAAGTATGGGAAGCTAGGTTTCCTTTCTCTCTTTTCTCTATCCGCCCCTCCCTCTCATTTTTAGGGTAAATGAGCTGAAATGCTCATAACTAATATTTATATATGTTGGGTCTTAGACCCACTTGGGCCCGGTCCACTTGGGCCCGATCCACTTGGCTTAGTTCGTTGGTCCAATTTTGGGCCAAAACCTTTAAGATTAGAGTTTTAAATTGTATTTTAAATATTTCTACCTTTCCAAATTATAAATTCTTATTTCCTAAAATTATTCACTTTTAATTAATTTTTCCAGCCATAGTACTGGACAGATCGCAGCTGGTACTGCTGGTCAAATTTCCAGTGCGCATTTTTATTCAGAAAACTATGTTTTCCAACTCAGTAAAATTCACTCAGTCTAAATATCATATTTAAATTATCAAATTTCGATTGCAAAATTTTCTAATCATATTTGCTCGTATTTAATTTATTATTTAATTAATTACGGTTTGACCAGATTTTATATTTTCAAACTCAAATGTCGCAAGTATGGTCTAAATCGGCAAGTGATCCTCAATTATAGTTTAGAAGAGTGTCACAAGAATCAAATCAATTACTAGGAGTATGATCCCAGGTAGTTATCCTTAGAACTTGCAATTGAATCCACATCATTGATTAGGAAATTTGGGGGTTTTGAATTGCTTGTGGAAAAGTAAAGTGACTAGAATTCAAAAGCAATTAACAATTAACAATTAAAATGCAAGAGTTAGGAATATCAAGCAAGTAATTGACTATCTAACAAGCATGTAACTAAGATGATAATAATAAAATGGCATATGACTAAGAAATATGAATTTAAAGTAAAAGAATTAAGAAATTAAAGTCAACAAAAGGGATTGACAATCACTTAATCTAAAGGGCCTTGGCTAAGGATGAGAACTAAGCTTCCTATTCTTGTTATTAACCATAAATATGGTAATTATCAAGAGTATTCCTACTTCGTCATCCTCTAAAAATGAAGGAAAGTCAAGTAAACATAATTTATTTAATCCACCTCTTTCTTTCTTTTTTTAGTTAACAAGTAAAAGAGCAGCTATAATAGCAATTTCAACATCTAAGCAAGCGAAATAGCATAAAACACCTGTAATTCAATGTCACTAACAAAAGAAACCAAATTAATCAAACTAACAATAATGAAAACTTCATAAAACACTTATAGTTCAATTCCAACTAACTAATACTAAAAAAATTCAACCAAAGAGATGGAAATCTATACATAAGGAAGATCATAACATGGAGGGGTGTCTCCCACCTAGCACTTTTCTTTAACGTCCTTAAGTTGGATGACTTGATGAAAAGATTTATTGTATCACTACAAAAATCTCCTTCGACAAGTGTACCGAATTGTCGTCAAGTAATAACTCACAAGAGTGAGGTCGAATCCCACAGAGATTAACGGATTAAGCAATCAATGGTTGATTAATTAACCTAGTTAGACGATTCAGTTTGGAGTGATAAGCAGCAGAAAAATAAATTGCATAAAAGTAAATGAAAGCAGTAAAGTGCAGAAAAGTAAATTGACATAAATGTAAAGTAAATGACAGAAAGTAAAAGTAAAAAAGAAAAGAAAGCATTGGGATAGAAAGGTATTGCAATCTCCGGATCAATTTCTTTCATCTCTTCCTCAATCAATGAATTCATTGATCTCCTTGGCAATCTTAATTGATTGGATCCCAATTCCTTGGCTCACCAATCTCTTTAAGCATGAACAATTGCCCAATTTCTTGATTTAATTGCTCATGGGAAGAGATGAAGTTTGGTCACTGATTATACCACACAAATTCATAGATCAAAGTGTTGGTAGGATTACATGTCACTATATCCATCCAAACCCCAATCTAATCCAATGTGAGAAAGCATTTCTAGCATGATCTCCTCATTCCTCTTCCAAGGTTCCGAGGAGATCCAATTATGAACAACTTCTCCATCGAGACAATTGCTCAATTGAATTAAGATCGAAAGCTTTCTAGTAAAATCAAGAGAAAAGACAGAAGAAGATTGAGTGATAAAAGCAAATTAATCCATTGAATTTTAACAGAGCTCTCTAACCAATGAAAAGAGTTAGTTGTTCATTGGTCTATTCAACAGAGAAAAAAGAAGTGCAGAAAAATAAAGATGAGAATTAAGAATTTAAAACTGGAATTGAAAATTCAAAGTTCGTAATTGAAAATTACAAATTAAAACTAAACTACTGCTACAAAGGAAAGAAAATAAAGATGAAAAGGGCGTGTGTTAGGGGATGTGGTGCACGATTCTAGACTCCCCTCCAATCCAGAATGATTTCTCCAATCCAGCTACTGCCTATATATAGGCTTACAGAAAATGAAAGAGAAAATTACAATTAAATTCAAAATTCCTAATCTAGATCCTTCTTGTGCCTTGGATGAGTGATAATTGATGGGCTCAGCTTGCTTGCATGGTCCAGGGGTGTAATTAGGGCCTTTAGAAATGTTGTAGTGTTAAAAATTGCTCTCAGACTCTGTCATCTGCGTTTACGTCAACGTTGGCATGCAAACGTTCGCTCTAACATTTTTCAATCCATGCGCCCACGCGTACGCGTGCATGCTGTTTTTGCCAATCGACGCATACGCGTGACCCACGCGTATGCGTCACATCAAATTTTTGCCCAGGGTTGTCATCGCGGACGTTGGACCCAGCGTTTGCTCCCCAACGTTACCTCCAACGTTGGCCTTCTCACGCGTGCGCGCAGGCGACGCGCACGCGTGGCTTGTCATTTTTCACTACTCACGCGTACGCGTGGGTTACGCGTAAGCGTGGTTTGCCATTTCTTCATCAAGCACGCGTATGCGTGATGGATGCGTACGCGTAGTTGCAAATTTTTTCAGGCTTCTTTTGCATGCACGTTGGGGTTGACGTTGGATCACCAACGTTCCCTCCAACATTGCTTCTTCAATTTTTTTTCTTATAGCGTTTGTTCATTGCCAAAGTTTATTCAAACTTTGCCATCAACGTTGGCTTCCCACTCTGCTTTTCTCTGCTTCTCTGCTTCTATTTAACCTGTCATCAAACAAACAGGTGTATCAAAGGAACATACAGGATAATCTTTACTCTACTAAGTGTGCTTAATAATGTTCAAAATCATAACTTCACTTAGTGTGATCTAATTCATCTTATTTACCCTGTATCTTAACAAAAATTCACCTGTGCTTGAGATTATCACCTTCAAGAAGAAAATTTCCACCTCCTTGTCACTCTTGGGATTGGTATGATGGTATAACTTGAGATGACGTAAGTGAACAACTCCATAGGGCTCAACTTTATCAACAATAGATAGACCATCCCATCTTGATCTAAGCTTTCTGGGTAGCAACCTCAACCTTGAATTGTATAGTAGCACAAAATTACCCACTCGGAATTCCTTCTACTTGATATGCCAGTTTTGTACCGCTTTAGTTCTTTCTTTGTATATACCGGGCATTATTGTAAGCCTCCAACCTCAGACACTCTAACTCTTCCAATTGTAGCTTCCTTTCTACACTCGCCTTTTGCAACCCCATGTTGCACTCCTTAACCGCCCAATACGCTTTGTGCTCTATCTCAACCGGGAGATGACAAGCTTTGTCATAGACCAACCAGAAGGGACTCATGCCTATTGGAGTCTTATAGGCAGTTCGGTAGGCCCACAAGGCATCCCCTAATCTAGTGCTCCAATCTTTCCTATGGGGCTTTACCATATTCTCTAGGATCCTCTTAATTTCTTAGTTAGATACCTTAGCTTGTCCATTTATTTGTGGGTGGTAAGTGGTGGCCACCTTATGAATAACGCCATACTTCTGCATTAATGTTGCCAGTCTTTTGTTGTAAAAATTTGAGCCTAATGTGTAATAAATTCCTTTCAATCTCAGGATCAAACAGGGCTAATAAGCTTGGATCTGGTAATGAACGCTGATGAGCGGATATTTTATACGTTTTCTGGCATAATTTTCATGTAGTTTTTAATAGGTTTTATTTAGTTTTTATTAAGTTTTTACAGGTTTTAGTGTTAAATTCACATTTTTGGATTCCACTTTGAGTTTGTATGTTTTTTTGTACCATTTCAGGTATTTTCTGGCTGAATTTGAGGAGCTGGAGTAGAAGTCTTAATCAGAGATAAAGAAAGCACTGCAGATGCTGTCCAGATCTGACCTCCATGCACTCAGAAGAGATTTTCTGGAGCTAAAGATGTCCAAATAGAGCTTTCTCAACCGCTACAGAAAGAGGACTTCTAGAACTTTCCAGCAATGTATAATAGTCTATACATAGTTATGGATTAGAAGGCCCAAAATTGGCATCCAACGCCAGCTTCCTGCCCCCTTTCTGGCGTCCAGCGCCCAAGGAGCAGAGCCCAATGTCCAAACACCCAGAGAGGACCCCCTGGCTGGCATTCCACGCCCAAGAGACCTCATAGCACGTGGATCTCATCAAAGCTTAGCCCTGATGACAAGTCATCCTAGGCTAGTTTCAGAAGCTTTTTCATTAGTTTTTACTTGGTTTTCATGCATTTTTAGGCAATAAGTAAGTGTTTGAGTGAGGAATTTTATTTATTTGTAATTTGTCTGCAATTTAATTTTTCATTTTGTAAAGCCTATATAAAGGAATCAGTTTCATTTCATTGGAGAGCTCTCACGGATAGTAGGATGCATTAGTAGTAGGCAGCAGTAGGAATAGGAGTAGGAGTAGAATAGAAGGCTCTCTTGAAACACTTTTATTTTTCTGCACTTCTACATTTTAGTTATATTAAATCCAGTCTATGCAATTTCAATTTCTGCAATCCTCTGCTACAATTTCCTTTTCTGCAAACTTTACATTTCTATTTATGATTTAGTCTGATTTAATTTTCCTGCAAGTTAAATTTCCTGTTACTTGTTGATTCGCGAAAACTTGCCTCTCAACAAATTTTCTACCAGCAAGTGCACCGGATTGTCGTCAAGTAAAAACTCACTGTAGAGTGAGGTCGAATACCACAGTGATTGGTAGATTGATCAATATTAATTGGAGAATTGTGCTAGTTGAGCGAAACCAGATTTAGTTGAGAATTGCAGAAGTAAAATTGGCAGAAAACTTAAATCACAAGAAATTAAATGACAAAAATAAAATTGCGGGAAATTAAATGACAGAAGCTTAAATTACAAGGAATTAAATGGGAATGGGGATTAGCATGAAATTAAAGAAGCAGAATATAAAAGAATGTATAGATTAGAGATGGGGAACCTCATTGGGGTCAGGAGATGTGATAATTCTCCGGATCAAATTCATTTTCATCTCTTCTTCAATCAATGCATTCATTGATCTCCTTGGCAATCTTAAGTGATTAGATCCCAATTCCTTGGCAATCTAATCTCTCTAAGCATGAACAATTGCCCAATTCCTTGATTTAAGTGCTTGGTGCACGAAATTGTGATCTCTGGTAGTGGCTTCTTAGGCCAGATACTCTGATCTAGTTTTACAGTCTGTCACAACTTCGATACAACTAACCAGCAAGTGCACTGGGTCGTCCAAGTAATACCTTACGTGAGTAAGGGTCGAATCCCACGGAGATTGTTGGTATGAAGCAATCTATGGTCACCTTGTAAATCTCAGTCAGGCGGATATAAAATAATCATGGAGTTTTCGAATATTAATTAATAAAATAGGGATAGAGATACTTATGTAATTCATTGGTAGGAATTTCAGATAAGCGAATGGAAATGCTTTCGTTCCTCTGAACCTCTGCTTTCCTGCTATCTTCATCCAATCAGTCTTACTCCTTTCCATGGCTGGCTTTATGCAAGGGCATCACCGTTGTCAGTGGCTACATCCCCTCCTCTCAGTGAATAATATGCTCACGCACCCTGTCACGGCACGGCTATTCATCTGTCGGTTCCCGATCATGCTGGAATAGGATTCACCCTCCTTTTGCGTCTGTCACTAACGCCCAACAATCGCGAGTTTGAAGCTCGTCACAGTCATTCAATCATTGAATCCTACTCAGAATACCACAGACAAGGTTTAGACCTTCCGGATTCTCTTGAATGCCGCCATCATTCTAGCTTACGCCACGAAGATTCTGTTTAGGAGATCTAAGAGATATTCATTCTAGCTTATTTCATGTAGAACGGAAGTGTTTGTCAGGCACGTGTTCATAGGGGAGACGGTGATGAGCGTCACACATAATCATCACCTTCATCACATTCTTGGGTGCGAATGGATATCTTAGAAGCGAAATAAGATGAATTGAATAGAAAACAGTAGTACTTTGCATTAATCTTTGAGGAACAGCAGAGCTCCACACCTTAATCTATGGAGTGTAGAAACTCTACCGTATGAAAATACATAAGTGAAGGTTCAGGCATGGCCGAGATGGCCAGCCCCCTAAAACGTGATCAAAGGATCATAAGGTAATCCAAAGATCCTAAGATGATCAAAAAGATTAGTAAAGGGTCCTATTTATAATAAACTAGCTACTAGGGTTTACATGAGTAAGTAATTGATGCATAAATCCACTTCCTGGGCCCACTTGGTGTGTGTTTGGGCTGAGCTTATGTGTAGCACGTGCAGAGGCCATTTGTGGAGTTGAACGCCAGTTTCTGTGCCAGTTTGGGCGTTCAACTCTGGTTTTGGATCCTTTTTTGGCGCTGGACGCCAGATTTGGGCAGAAGGCTGGCGTTGAACGCCGGTTTACGTCGTCAATTCTTGGCCAAAGTATAGACTATTATATATTGCTGGAAAGCCCTCGATGTCTACTTTCCAACGCAATTGGAAGCGCGCCATTTCGAGTTCTGTAGCTCCAGAAAATCCACTTTGAGTGCAGGGAGGTCAGAATCCAACAGCATCAGCAGTCCTTCTTCAACCTCTGAATCTGATTTTTGCTCAAGTCCCTCAATTTCAGCCAGAAAATACCTGAAATCACAGAAAAACACACAAACTCATAGTAAAGTCCAGAAATGTGAATTTAACATAAAAACTAATGAAAACATCCCTAAAAGTAACTAGATCCTACTAAAAACATACTAAAAACAATGCCAAAAAGCGTATAAATTATCCGCTCATCAGTGCTCATGGGAAGAGATGAAGTTTGGCCACTGATTATACCACACAAATTCATAGATCAAAGTATTGGTAGGATTACATGTCACTATATCCATCCAAACCCCAATCTAATCCAATGTGAGAAAGAAATTCTAGCATGATCTCCTCATTCATCTTCCAAGGTTCTGAGAAGATCCAATTATGAATAGCTTCTTTCCCAAGATAACTATCCAATTGGATGAAGAACGAAAGCTTTCTAGTAAATTCAAGAGAAAAGAAAGAAGAAAAATAATGAAAACTAGTATTGATCCATTGAATTTAGACAGAGCTTCCTAACCTAATGAAAGGTTTTAGTTGTTCATAGCTCTCAAAATGGAAATTGGAATTGAAAGATACATTGCAAAAGAAATGAACAGAAAGTAAAATGTGCAGTAAAGTAAAAGTGAGTAAAAAGCCCCCTCCTAACTTAAATTCTAAGCTATTTATACACTCTCTTCCATTGATCTTCAATCTCTGAATTGGGATTTTGGCCTTGATGGAATTGGGTTGAAATGGCTCCAATTGGTTTCCCTGGCTGTTGAGAAGAGATCTGTTTGAATTGCAGAGTTCTGGTGCTCAAGTTGGAGTCAACATTTGATGGCCAACGTTGACTCAAACGCCATCCTTAAAAACCAGATAATTCTGCTATCATTGGTGTTTGACTCAACGTTGGAGGGCCAACGTTCTGCTACCCACGCGTACGCGTTCCTGGCGCGTTTGCGCCCATGGGCTAAAAATGCTCATTCACGCATGCGCGTGCTGCACGCGTGCGCGTGGATGCAAAAATATCATTTTTCAGTTTTAAACAAGGGTAGAAGAGCGTTAGCTTTAGCATTGGACTGGCAACGTTGCCTCCAATGTTGGCCTATCCACGCGTGCGCGTGCTGCATGCGTGCGCGTGCTGCATGCGTGCGCGTGGATTCTCAAAAATTCAATCTGTGCGTATGCGCCATAGACGCGTGCGCGTCATTGCTAGTTTTCAAATCCAAAACTTTGAGATCACAATCGCGGACGTTGGAGGTAGTGTTTGGGGTCCAACGTCACCCCACCACGCGTGCGCGTGCGCGTGAATTGTCAAAATTTCAAATCCATGCGTGCGCGTCGCTACAATTTTTTAGAATTTCCAGAAAGCTCATTTGTTAACAATGTTGGGGGTAACGTTGGATGTCCAACGCTCCCTCCAACGTGAGAATCTGTAAAATTATGCAGACAATTACTCTGCCTTCCCTTCACGTTTGAGGCAACGTTGGTGTTCCAACTTGGCCACCAACGTTGCTTCTTCTTTATCTTTTCCAGGCTCCTTCTTCAACTTTCCTCCATGCTTTCCTTCACCTGTCATCAACCAATGCATGTATCAAAGCCTTGCTAATGTCATGAGAATTCTCATCATTCTTAGCACACAAGTAATTATAGCAGAATTCTCATGAAATTATATCAAATTAACCATGGTTAGATGAATCTAGGTATGCATGAATTTTTACCCAATTTACTTACTTATAGCTGAAGAAAGTGCATAAAACATATTAAAAACAAAGAAAAAGGATAGTAAAACTAGCCTAAGATGCCCTGGCATCACAACACCAAACTTAAATTTTGCTTGTCCCTATGCAAGTACTGAATTATTGAGAAGAAAGAATGAAATAGAAGTTGATGTTCATATCAGCAAGTCATTATTAGTTGTTCATAGGTTTTTTTGCAGACAATGCAGTAGCTCACTTTTTATTGATCCTTAGGAATAGAATGTCTCCTTTAAGCATCAACTAACATACTGTTATGGCCTCTTATTATTCACTTATCCTTGGTAATTGCTTTTTTGTAGTTTTCTTTTCCTGTGAGCTTATTTCTCACTTGTAGCTTAGTGTCATGTGTAGTAGTGGTTTCTTAACTTATTTGTACTCAACACATATTCACTATAGACACTTGGTTCACAAATCCTGTTAAGACATTGGTGCCCAGCTGATGCTTGGTTTCTTGTATGGTTTAGAATTTCACAAATGAAATCTCATTGCAAGTATAGTTCTAAACTAACAAAGAATCCTCACATGCAAAAATTTTGGTTGTCACATGTACAAACCCCAATAAGAATTAACCGAAGTATTTAAACCTCGGGTCGTCTCACGAGGAATTACAATGAAGTGCTCAATTATTGGCTAGGAAAATGCAATGGGGGTTTGATTTTATAATTTGACAAGAAAAGTAAACAACAGGAAAGTAAATGATAAGAACTAATAAAATAAAGGAAAATAACTCTTGGCCAGACATAGGTAATTGAGATCACCATCCTTGTCTATAAACCATACATTGATAATTATGAGGAACCAAGCTCATTAAGTCTACTTCTATGCTTAAAGTATATAAAATGGCTTAATCAACATCAATTCATAGGTTCTAACCTAGCTACTAATTGACTTAGTAGTAGGCTAGTGTCAATGGTTATCAAATTGACCACCAAGGGTTCTCAAGGACCCACGCTGATCCTGCAACGTGTGCGCATGATGCACGCGTATGCGTCTCTAAACGCCAGGAAAATATGGTAAATTTTATATCATTTTGAAGCCCTGGATGTTAGCTTTCCAACGCAACTAGAACTGTCTCATTTGGACCTTTGTAGCTCAAGTTATGATCGATTGAGTGCGAAGAGGTCAGGATTGACAACTTTGCGATTCCTTCATTTCTTCATGGGTTCTCCATTTCTACATGCTTTTTCTTCATTCCTTCAATCTAATCCTTGCTTTCTAAACCTGAAATCACTTAAGAAACATATCAAGGCATCGAATAAAATTAAAGTGAATTAAATTTAGCTATTTTAAGGCCTAAAAAGCATGTTTTCACACTTAAGCACAAATTTAGGGAGAATTACAAAACCATGCTATTTCATTTAATAAATGTGAGAAAAGTTGATAAAATCCTCCAAATTAAGCACAGGATAAACCACAAATTTGGAGTTTATCACCAGAACCTCTTTGGGTTACTAAATGCCTTGTAACTAGGTTGCTCTTGATAATGGACTTTCGGTTGATAATCCCGGGTTAGTTAACCCAAGTTACCAAGTGTTAAAGCACTCCATAGAACCTAATCATCCAAGCAGATCCTAGTACAAAGACACTACAGGCATATGTCCTAAGGTCCAAGCTATTAGTGTTTAGCCTTATTCTTTGCTCTCTTCTGTTTTTGTTGCCATTTTTGGCTTTTCTTTTTCTTTCTTTCTTTTTGTTTATTTTTCTTTCATCCAAGGACTTTTATTTGTTAAGATTCATAGGCAATATCCTAGTTTACACTAAAAGGGGGACAATCTATCCTTTTATTCATTACAAGTGAGCTACTACACAACCAAACATGTATACCACCACTTACTATTATTTCACTTCTTGCTAATAAGGAACTATTCCACTTCTTGTTCAACCATTTCTTTTATTAAAATTGCAAAGATCAGGGGACAAGACAAGCATTTAAACTAGTGAAAGTGAAAGCACACACACCTAGGCTAGCATACTTATTGCAAAATAAAACACAACGAAATGCAAAACAACTTAAACTACAAATTGCCTATTAACATGGGGACATTCAGACTTCCAATTTAGAGCATTTCAAAGCAGATGGAATTAAGTAACAATGCAACCTCTTGGTGGTGCCTTCTAGTTGCTTCCTCCTTGCTATCACCATCTGTGGCTTTTGTTTCCTTCTTTTTGCTCTCAGCTAATGGTGTGTATTCCTTCCAAGAAATTGATTGAGTTCCTGCAAGTTATTGGAAGTTGCTTGTTCCCCAAGCACTTGAGAGATTGTTAGCATGCATGTATATTTGTAGGCTTTTGAACTTAGATTGGTGTGTGAACACCAAACTTAGTTTCTTGTCTTATGCAGCAAATTGAGTCTTATGCAGAAAACATCAAGTACTTTTATTTAAGAAAGTAAACTATGAACCATAAAACAACTATGAACTAGATAACAGACTAAAAACTAGAAAACAAACAACTTTTGAGTAATTTCTCTGATTGTTTCGAGCTGATAATTAGTTATGCTGAGGGTGTAATGTGTTCTTAATGAAATCCATGGTGGAACATCAAACTTAGATTTACACATTCACTCTTAAATTTCTTTGGTGTGCAACACTAAACTTAGCTCCTTGCAATATAGTGAATCTACCCTTTTTTTTTAACTGAACTTAACTAGGGAAAGATAACTACCTTTGGTTGGGTTGCCTCTCAACAAGCGCTCTTTTATCGTCACTAGCTTGACGTTTCGCTCTCTCAGTTGAGTCTATATTTTATCTTGGACTCTTTTCCCATGTCACCCAAGTAGTGTTTGAGCCTTTGTCGGTTCACAGTGAAAGTCCGTTGTGAGCTTTCTTCCATGATGTCTATGTGTCCATAAGGTGAGACTTTGGTGACAATAAAAGGTCCTGACCACCTTGATCTTAATTTCCCAGGAAAAAATTTTAGTCTGGAGTTATAAAGTAGCACTCTCTGTCATTCCTCAAAGCTTCTTGGTGCCATCTTGAGGTCATGTCTTTCCTTTGCCTTTTCCTTGTACATTTTGGCATTTTCATAGGCTTGGAATCTGAATTCTTCTAATTCTTGCAGTTGCAAGAGTCTCCTTTCACCAGCAGCTTGGCTATCAAAATTCAACAACTTGAGAGCCCAAAAAACTTTGTGTTCAAGCTCTAATGGCAGGTGACAAGCCTTACCATACACCAGTTGATATGGAGACATCCTAATTGGTATTTTAAAGGCTGTCCTGTATGACCAAAGCGCATCATCCAGCTTCTTTGACCAGTCTTTTCTTAAAGCTCCCACCGTCTTTTCCAAGATCCTTTTTAGCTCTCGGTTGGATACTTCTGCCTGGCCACTTGTTTGGGGGTGATAGGGTGTGGCAACCTTGTGCTTCACCTCATATCTTAGGAGGAGGGTCTCTAATGGTCTATTGTAAAAATGGCTTCCTTCATCACTGATGAGTGCTCTGGGAACTCCAAACCTACTAAAGATATTCTTTCTGAGGAAGTTCACAACCACCTTGTTGTTATTTGTAGGGGTTGCAATGGCCTGCACCCATTTGGACACATAGTCTACTGCCATCTAAATGTAATTGTTTGAGTATGAAGTTGGGAATGGTCCCATGAAATCAATCTTCATACATCAAACAGCTCAAGTTCCAAGATGAATTGCTGTGGCATCTCATTTCTCTTGGGCAGATTTTCAACCCGCTGACATTCATTACAGTTCTTCACTAGCTCTCGTGCGTCTTTGAAGATGGTGGGCCAAAAGAACCCACACTGCAAGACTTTTGCTGCGGTTCTTTCTCGTCCAAAATGCCCTCCATAGCCAGAACCATGACAATTCCATAAAACTTCCCTTCCTTCTTCCTCTGAAATACACCTTCTGAACAATCCTTCCGAGCATTTTTTGAATAAATATGGCTCATCCCAAATGAAATACTTTGCATCATTGATAAGTTTCCTCTTTTGATGCTTGTTGATCATTGAAGGCATTTTCCCAGTAGCCTTAAAGTTAGCAATGTTTGCGAACCAGGGTGCCTTGTGAACCAGCATTAATTGCTCATCAGGGAAGGATTCATTGACACCTGATTTGTGGGTGATATCTTCATCACAAGGAATTCTGGACAAATGATCTACTACTTTGTTCTCCACTCCCTTCTTATCTTTAATCTCAATGTTTAATTCCTGCAATAGTAAAATCCACCTTATTAGTCTTGGTTTTGATTCTTGTTTTGCAAGTAAATATTTTAGTGCTGCATGATCAGTAAAAATAATTACTTTAGATCCAATGAGATATGATCTAAACTTGTCAAATGCAAATACTCTTGCCAGTAGTTTCTTCTCAATAATGGTATAATTCCTTTGAGTTTCATTCAAAACCTTGCTGGCATAATATATAACATGCACTAAATTGCCTTTCCTTTCTCCAAGCACTGTCCCAACAGCAAAGTCTGATGCATCACACATCAGTTCAAAAGGTAAATTCTAATCAGGTGGGGCAATGATAGGTGCTGAAGAAAGTTCTCTTTTTAGTGTTTCAAATACTAGTGTGCATTTTTGATCAAATACAAAAGGTGTATCAGAGACTAATAGGTTGCTCAAAGACTTTGCAATTTTGGAAAAATCTCTGATAAACCTTCTGTAGAAACCAGCATGGCCTAAAAAACTCCTAATTGCCTTGACATTACTTGGTGGAGGTAATTTCTCAATTAATTCCACCTTGGCTTTGTCTACTTCTATGCCTTTTTCTAAAATTTTATGGCCAAGGACAATCCCCTCTGTTACCATAAAGTGGCATTTCTCCCAGTTGAGAACTAGGTTTGTCTCTTGGCACCTTTTTAACACTAAGGCAAGATGATTGAGGCAATTGGGAAAGGAATCTCCAAAAAATGACCGCGTGAATTGTCAAAATTTCAAATCCACGCGTGCGCGTACAGTACGCGTGCGCGTCGCTACAATTATTCAGAATTTCCAGAAAGCTCATTTGTTGACAACGTTGTGGGTAACGTTGGATGTCCAACGGTCCCTCGAACGTGAGCATCTGCAAAATTATGTGGACAATTGCTCTGCCTTCCCTTCACGTTTGAGGCAACGTTGGTGGTCTAACTTGGCCACCAACGTTGCTTCTTCTTTATCTTTTCCAGGCTCCTTCTTCAACTTTCCTCCATGCTTTCCTTCACCTGTCATCAACCAATGCATGCATCAAAGACTTGCTAAAGTCATGAGAATTCTAATCATTCTTAGCACACAAGTAATTATAGCAGAATTCTCATAAAATTGCATTAAATTAACCATGGTTAGATGAATCTAGGTATGCATGTATTTCTACCCAATTTGCTTACTTATAGCTCAAGAAAGTGCATAAAATCTATTAAAAACAAAGAAAAAGGATAGTAAAACTAGCCTAAGATGTCCTGGCATCACATGTTCTCAAGTTTTTTTCGATTGCTTGATCTACTGCTTTCTTTACTTTCCCTGCACCCAATTCCCTTTATATTTGATGCAATTTACTTTTCATGCTCTTTAAGCTTCTGCTGATTTACATTCTGCACTTCACATTCACTGCAATTTACTTTCTGTTGCTCAAAACTCACTCAATTCACCATTGCTAGCTTAACTAGACTAAACACCTCACTAAAGTTGCTTGATCCATCAATCCCTATGGGATCGACCTCACTCCTGTGAGTTATTACTACTTGATGCGACCCGGTACACTTGCCGGTGAGTTTGTGCGAAATCGTTTTTCCCTCATCAAGTTTTTGGGGCCGTTGCCAGGGATTGATTTAGATCAACAATGATTAAGTGGGTGACATGTCTAGATTAAGCATTTTCTTTGTTTTTGTCCTTTTAATTTTCTGTTTTCTGCTGATACTAAGGTGTTTGTGTTTTTGCCTCACTAAGCAAATCTTTTATGAGACATAAATTCCAATTTTCATTGGTGATTGTGTTTTACAAAACTCAAATGGAGTTCAATTCATCTTTTGATCAAGCTAATTTCATGGGATATTACCCACCACCACAAAATGATTCATATCAGTATCCTAATGGTGGCTGGGAATATCACCAAGAATTAGCAGATTATGAGCAATCCACCCTGTGGGGATATGCTCTAGAGAATGATCAAACAAATTTCATGGGATATTACACACCATCAGAATATGATTCAAGTCATTATTCTAATGGTGGCTGGGAATATCACCAAGAGGTCACAGATTCTGAGCAATCCAATCAATGGGAATATGCTTCAGAGCCACAAGATGAGCAAGACAATTTCATGAGATATTGCCCAACACCACAAAATGATTCATGTCATTATGCTAAGGGTGGATGGGAATATCAACAAAGAATGAGAGAGTATGAACAATCAAGTGAAATGAACTACTTCTTAAAGCCACAAAGTGACTTATATTGTTATGACACTGACACAAATTATGGCTGGGAAGGGAATTTCAATGCTTCAGATTCTGTTCTTCAAGAAACATCATCATTTGATTGTGCTGTCAATACATACATGGAAGATTGCTCCCCGATGCCATAACATGATCCACACTCCGATGAATTCAATAATGATTCACATTGTGGATGGGAGGATCAAAACCAGAAAGCATTTGATAGTTCATACTCCACTTATCAAGAGCCATCATCACTTGAGCATACCTTCAACTCATTCATGCAAAATTGTCCAACCTCACCTCTTAGTTTTTCATTTGAAAACTCCTCACCACTTGAGTATGCCTCAGCATAAAATTCTTTCCATACTTCTCAAAATGACTTCACCACAATGCCCACATATCCAGAAACTCATTCTCAGCCTTCATCCCTTGAGCTAGCAGTTGAACAATACCTACAAACATCCATAGACTCTTGGAAAGAACAAGAAATCCTCTGCAATAAGATGAATGGATATTTAGAACAAGCAAAGAAAAACAAAGAATTGCTAAGCAAGGAAGATGAAGTTCAATTGGTGGATGTAAAGGAGGAAGTGGAGAAGCAAGATGAAGAGGCCCCTGTATCAAGCAAAATTTCAATGAAGAATGAGGTGGTGGAGATATTTGACCCTGAAACTACATATCCACAGAAGCCACTTGAGATGACAAAGGAACATGAAAACTCACAACCCCCACAAACTTCTTTGAACCAAAGACTCTCAACACTTGAATCTGTGATTGAAAGCTATGAAGAGGAGATAAAGAAATCTCGGGACGAACAACAGACCTCCTTCATGAAAGTGCTATTAAATCAAATGTTGAGTGCAAAAGAGGAAGTGGAAGAACAAGAAAGTGAGGAAGAAAATCTAGGAAGTCCATAATCAAGTGAGGCAGAAAGTTGCATAGAAGAAGGGGTCATTGAACCACCAATGCAAGAAGCTTTTGATGAAGAGAACACTCCACCAATCACAGAACAACCATGTCTTAAAATCCAAGAAGTGAAGGCAACCAACAAGAGCACCGAAGAGAGAATTGTGACCAAGCTACAATTGATCATATCAAGGAAAAGGAAGAGGTCAACCACAAGCAATCCAACCCCTGAACCACCAGCAAGCAAGCTCAATCAAGCCATTTACAAAAGGAAGCTTGCTGGGAAAAGGCCAAGAAAGGGGGCATTGACTGGCTCCTCTTTACCCTTGAGGTCATTCCTCTTGACAAACTGGGAGAAGAGGAAGAAAGTCATCAGCTACTTGTCAGTAGTTTTCCTTTCTTAGTTATTTCAATAAAGGAGTTAAGTAGATTTCTCTGTATTACAAAGAGCTAAGTTTGGTGTTGCACACCAAAGTAATTAAGGGGTGAATGTTGGATGCTAAGTTTGGTGTTCCACCAAAAATTTCATTAAGAACACATTGCACCCTCAGCATGACTAGTATCGGCTCCGAACAATCAGAGAAACTACTTAATAATTATTATGTTTCTAGTTTTTAGTTTGTTTTCTAGTTCATAGTTTATTTTCTAGTTCATAGTTTATTTTCCTTATAAAAGTACTTGATGTTTCATGCATGTATTTATTCTGCTGCATATAGAAGTAGGCAAGGAACTAAGTTTGGTGTTCCCACACCAACTTAGGTTCAGAGAATCACAAGCATACATGCATGCTAACCATTTCTCAAGTGCTTGGGGAACAAGCAACTTTCAATATCTCTTGTAGGAAGTCATTCAATCTTTTGGAGGAAAAGATACATCATCATGTGAATGGACAAAGGGAGGACATGGAACCCAACAATGATGATGACACAAAGGAAACAAATGGACACCAAGAGGTTGTATTGTTCTCTGACTGACTTTAGCTTAAACATGCTAATTGAAAGTGCAAATGTCCCCTGTTGATTAGTGTTTTCTTAGATTTATTTACTGTCTGTTAGTTTGTTTGTTTTCATGCTGTAGTGGCTTGCTAGTCTAGATGCTTTTATCATCTCATCTTGCTTGAATTATATGCTTTGTTCCTCATGCTTGAATAAGAGAAAAATTACTGTAAAACAGAGAAAGAGTAAAAGTCTGGTTTAATATGAGACAGAATAAGGTTATGTGGTGGTATGTGCTGGTTCACTAGTTGATTTATGAATAAGGCTAGAAGTTGGCATGACTTTGAGATATAAACTTGAGTTGCATTTCATGGGACTTGACAAATGAAAGTGGTCCAAAATAAAAGAAAGAAAATGCAAGAGAAAGAAACAAAAAGGAATAAACAAGGCTGGGCACCAATGGCTTGAGATTTGGATATATGCCTGTGATGTTCTTCTACAAAGATAAGCTTGGATAACTAGGCTCTAAGGGGTGCTTCATCACCCGGCAACTTGGGTTAACTAACCCGGGATTGCCAACCGAAAGTCCACCATCAAGAGCTACTTTGAGACAAGGCATTTAGTAACTCAAAGCGGTGTTGGGCATCAATTTCCAAAAGAACAAAACAAGCTAAATGCCTGTGATGTGTGTGTGCTAAGGAGAAGCTTGAGCAAGTAGCCCCATAGGGGTGTTTCAACACCTAGCATCTTGAACCAAATGGGGTGGGAATGCTGGTTGAAAGCTTACTCTAAAAAGCTACCTTATCACATAGCATTAAGCCTCAGCTAAGCAATAAATCTCAATCAAAAGAAAGAGAGTAAGAAAAACCAAGGACCAAGCAATAACGAGTCTCATTTTTTTGTGTAATTCAAGTAAGAATCCAAAGAAGTGTTGGTGTCTCAGCCACAGAACAAAAATCTCTAAGATACCATGCATGAAAACCTCATTAACCAGTATTGAATGTTTTCCAAATAAAGACTCATACTCTTCTCTGTCTTCATTCATTCTTGCTCTGTCTTACTACTTGCTTGGGGACAAGCAAGATTTAAGTTTGGTGTTGTGATGACAAGTTATCTTAGGCTAATTTCACAAGCTTTTTCATTAGTTTTTACTTGGTTTTCATGCATTTTTAGGCAATAAGTAGGTGTTTGAGTTAGAATTTCATGCTTGTCTTGATTCAACCAAACATTAGTAATTTTATGCATTTTCATTAGATTTCTTGCAAGATTTAGTTGATAATATGAATGATGCAAGATTTGATGATTATGCCAAGGCTTTGATGTTACTGTTTAGTTGATGATAGGTGAAAAGATGAAGGAAAAGAAGCAGAAAGCTAAAAATAAGCTTAAAGGAAGAATTTTGGACACATTTTGAAGTTTGAGCATGCTTTGGAGCCTTAAGCCACGCTTTTAAAATCGTGGCCCATGATTTAAACAAGGAGAGCGCTCTTGGCACGGGAACGCTACGACGCGCACGCGTACAAGTCACCTACACGTCGGGCAACAATTTTTGAAGACCCACGCGTACGCGTGGAAGTAATTAGCGCTCATTTGGAAAGAAAGCACTACATTGCATGAATGAGTGTTTTTGAGCAAATCTAAATTTGGAATGGAAGTTCAGCCATCGACGCATACGCGTGCATGACGCGTACGCGTGAGTGTGACATACCTGAAGAAGCACGCACAAGCGTGGGCTGAGCGGCAGCGTGAAAGTGGCATGTTTGAAGACCCACGCGTGCGTGTAGGTGACGCGTACGCGTGGGGAGTGCTCAATTGAAGAACGCTACGCTCACTTAGAGAATGATGCAAGGGACGCGCACGCGTACATGACGCGCACGTGTCGATATGCCAGATTGCCAAAGCATGCGTAAGCGTGAGGGACGCGTACGCGTGGGTGAATGAACATTGCGCTCAATATGAAAATGCTCCATTCTCCTGGAAGTGCAACTCTGGCTAAATTAATCTAATTCCAAGCCCAATTTCATTTATTTGTAATTTATCTGCAATTTCATTTTTCATTTTGTAAAGCCTATATAAAGGCATCAGTTTCATTTCATTGGAGAGCTCTGACGGATAGTAGGCTGCATTAGTAGTAGGCAGCAGTAGGAGTAGGAGTAGGAGTAGAATAGAAGGCTCTCTTAAAACACTTTTATTTTTCTGCACTTCTATATTTCAGTTATATTAAATTCAGTCTATGCAATTTCAATTTCTGCAATCCTCTGCTACAATTTCCTTTTCTGCAAACTTTACATTTTTGTTCATGATTAGTCTGATTTAATTTTCCTGCAAGTTAAATTTCCTGTAACTTGTTCTCAAGTTCTTTTCGATTGCTTGACCTACTGCTTTCTTTACTTTCCTTGCACCCAATTCCCTTTACATTTGATGTAATTTACTTTTCTTTCTGTTTAAGCTTCTGTTGATTTACATTCTGCACTTTACATTCACTGCAATTTACTTTTTGTTGCTCAAATCTCACTCAATTCACCACTGTTAGCTTAACTAGACTAATCACCACACAAAAGTTGCTTGATCCATCAATCCCTGTGGGATCGACCTCACTCTTGTGAGTTATTACTACTTGATGCGACCCGATACACTTGCTGGTGAGTTTGTGTGGAATCGATTTTCCCTCATCAAGCATAAACACTCACCAAGTGGGCCCCAGAAGTGGATTTTAGAACTAAAAAGACTGTTCTACCATTACTAGTCATTAGCTTAGTATTTAAGGGATTTACTTCATGTTATTCGAACACTTTTACTTCGCTTTTACCATCATACACGTTTATCATTGTATTTTACCTCAGTATGAGTTTCTAAATCTCCTAGGTTGAGGGTAGGAGCCCTGCTGAGTCGTATGAATTAATAAAAGTATTACTATTTCTTCTCCGATCCGTGTTTGATCTGTCTCTAAGATGTATATCCGATCTTCATCGTGGTGAATAGGATATTCTGAAAAATTAGCTCTGTTCATCACATTAAGACGAACGCGTCTAACAAATACCCGCGTCTACTTGGGTTCTGTGAATACGTGACTGGAAAGCATAAACCAACATCTATGTTTGTACATCTCTCAGACGGTTAATCCACGACTTCGTTCGGGACTTCCCGAGACACGAGTTAAGCTGATTTCCGGGGTGATTAGGGTCTCTGTGGTATAGGCTAAAATCCAAAGAAGCAGTGTTCTCCGATCTGGAAGATTCTACCTTGTTTGTGGCGTTTTGAGTAGGATCACCAGGAGAATGACTTGCTAAATGCTTCACCCTTCGTCAGATTGGATGACCATGGCCAATGGCGTTCAATCTATAGCAGAAGATATCAATGACCACGGCCCATGGCGTTGATCACATACAGCTTGCCATAGAAGAAGATCATTCACATGCAGAGAAGACAGTAGTACCAGAGTTAATTCAGAAAAGTAAAGCAACTCTAATCCTTAACTCTAATCCTATCACTGATTTAATCCAATTGGTTTTATCCCTTTCAACTCAATTCTTTAACTTTATTACAATTCAGTATTCCTTTCACAATCAACAACTCCTTTTGATTTGCCAGACTAAGACCTGCAGAATAATCATAGATTGCTTCAAACCACAATCCTCGTGGGATCGATCCTGACTCGCTCAGCTATTACTTGGACGACCCAGTGCACTTACTGGTACAATAGTACGAAGGTGTGGGGATTCGTGCTACCAAGGTTTTGGCGCCGTTGCCGGAGATTGTTGAGTTTGGACAAACTAACAGATTGTCTTGCTCCCTAGATCAGGTAACTTTTATTTTTGTGAAGTCCTTGATTTTGATTTTCTTCTTCTTCAAAACTTTCAAAAAGAAAAAAAATAAAATAAAATAAAAATCTTTTCAAAAAAAAATAATTTTTATTTTCTTTGTTTAAATTTTGCTCTTTGTTGAGTCTTCTATTTTTATTTTTCTCTTCTTCAACTTTTCGAAAATTTCAAAACCTTTTTCAAAAATATTTTTCTTTTCTTTGTTTGATTTTTGTTCTTGGTATTGAGTCTTGCATGTTCCTGTTTTTCAATTACAAAAATTTAAAACTTTACCAACAACCTTTATCTTCTTTGTCACCTTTTTCTTTTATTTGAGTCCTATTTCCAATTTTAAGTTTGGTGTTCGAGTCTTTTATTTTTGTTCTTATTGAAATTTTCATCCCTTTTATATCCTTCTTTCTAAATATTTTCAAAAATATTTTCTTTATTTAAATCTTGTGTCAATTCTTTAAGTTTGGTGTCTTCTTGTTTATTTTCTTTTGATTTTCGAAAATTTATGTTTGGTTTTCTAAAAATTTTAAGTTTGGTGTTCTTTGTATGTTCTTGTGTTCTTTAAATTTCTTGAGTTTTGTTCTTTGTATTCTTGTAAGTCTTCAAAGTGTTCTTGTGTTTTCCTTGTGTTTGATCTTAAAATTTTTAAGTTTGGTGTCCCATTGTGTTTCCTTCCAAAATTTTCGAAAACTTGGGGCATTAGATCTAAAAATTTTAAGTCTTGTGTCTTTTACTTGTTTTTCCCTTTAATCATTAAATTCACAAATAAAAAATATATCTTTTCTATTTTTATTTTTACTTAATTTTCGAAATTTTTTTTAGTTAAAAATTCAGATTTTAATTTTTAAATTTTTATCTTATCTTATCTTAGTTTTTAATTTTCAAAAATCAAATCTTTTCAAAATAAAAAAAACATATCTTTTTCAAAAATCTTATCTTTTTCTTATCTTTTTTAAAATTTAAAATCTTATCTTATTTCAAATTTAAAATTTCAATTTTCAAAATCCAAAATTTAAAATTCAAATTTCAAATCTTTTTCAAAATTTAAAAATTCAAATTACAAACTTTAAAATTCAAATTTCAATTTTCAAAATTCAAATTTTCAAAATTTCAAAATTTTCAATTTTCAAATTTCAAAATATCAATTTCAAATTTCAAAATTCAAATTTTAATTTTCAAAAATTCAAAAATTCAAAATTTTTAATTAATTACACATCTTCTCTCTCTTCTTTTTCAAAACTTCCTAACTAACTTCTTCTCTCTAAATTTCAAAAATCCTCTTCTTCTTCTCTCTTCTATTTTCGAAATTTAATAATTAAATTTTAAATTCCTTTTAAATTAATTAATTTTGAGTTCAGTTAAATAAATAAATAAAATAAAAACAAAAGTACTTTGATTCTTATTGAACACTCATTTTTCTTATTCTTTCTTCATCTTCTACCTCTCTTAATCATGAACCCAAGTGGGAATGAAGAGTTCAAGAGAACTCTGGGATCTTATACAAATCCCACTGCTGACTTCTATGAAAGAAGTATCAGTATACCTCACACCAGAGCTAGTAGCTTTGAAGTGAACCCTCAACTTATTACCCTAGTGCAGCAAAACTGCCAGTATTCTGGGCTTCCTCAAGAAGAACCTACAGAATTCCTGGCAAATTTCTTAAAAATAGCTGACACAGTACACAGTAAGAGAGTAGACCAAGATGTCTACAGATTATTACTTTTTCCTTTTGCAGTAGAGGACCAAGCAAAAAGGTGGTTAGATAACCAGCCTGAAGCTAGTTTAAAAACTTGGAAACAGTTAGTGGACAAATTTTTAAACCAATACTTCCCCCCAAGAAAGATGACCCAGCTGAGGCTGGACATCCAAGGCTTCAAACAAGGAGATAGTGAATCTCTTTATGATGCCTGGGAGAGGTATAAAAGGATGCTAAGAAAATGTCCCACTGAAATATTTTCAGAATGGGTATAGTTAGACATCTTCTACTATGGGCTTTCAGACATGGATAGAATATCTTTGGACCACTCTGCTGGTGGTTTATACACATGAGAAAAACCATTCAAGAAGCCCAAGAACTCATTGAGACAGTTGGCATTAATTAACATCTGTACTCATCTCCTGAGACCTCTATAAAATGAGAGATTAAGACAGTAGCTGTTGAACCTAACCCTCCAGAGCAGGATGGCCCATTGACTCAACAACTGCAAGCCCTTGCCCAGCAAATGCTAGAACTGCAAGAGGCTATACGAGAAACTCAGGCTTCTGACAGAAATGTAGAAGCCCAGTTGAGTTAAACAAGGCAGCAGTTATCAAAGCAGATAACAAATGAATGCTAGGCTATCCAACTGAGGAGTGGGAAAATCTTAAGCACCCAACCTCAGTCTAATAAAAATGAAAAGCCCATAGAGGATAACCATGTCTCTGCAAAAGACAATTCTGGATGTTTAAACACCCAGAGACATATCCCTCTTGGCGTTGAACGCAAGGAAAGGGCAGAGACTAGGCATTCAAACGCCCAGAGAGGTATCCCTCTTGGCATTGAACGCCAGGAAAGGGCAGAGACTCGGCGTTCAAACACCCAAAGAGGTATCCCTCTTGGCATTGAATGCCAGGAAAGGACAAAGACCGGGCGTTCAAACACCCAGGGGGCAGCAGCTTGGGCGTTGAACGCCCAAGCAATGGAAGTCAGTCACTTACTAACAACAACCTTGTTAAGCAAGGTAGTAACCCCCCCTTCCAACACACATGGCATTAGGCCTCCATCAACCAAGGTTGATGAATACAAGGCTAAAATGCCATTTCTTCAGAAACTATGTCAAGAGGAAAGGGATTAACAGTTTACACGCTTTGCGGAGTATCTTAGAACATTAGAGATAAAAATCCCTTTTGCGAAAGCTCTTGAACAGATACCTTCTTATGCAAAGTTCATGAAGGACATTCTAAGTCATAAGAAGGATTTGAGAGAGACTCAAACAATCCTTCTTACTGAGGAATGTAGTGCAATCATTCAGAATAGCTTACCAGAGAAGCTTAAATACCCTGGAAGCTTTATGATACCATGCACTCTAGGTGATGCTTGTACAAGGACAACTTTGTGTGACCATGGGGCAAGCATTAACCGAATACCTACTTCTTTAATAAAGAAGCTCTTTTTGACTGATGAAGTCAAACCAACTCGCTTATGCCTTCAACTTGCTGATGGTTCTATTAAGATAACATCAGGAGTAAAAGAGGACATGATTATTAGGGTTGGACCTTTTGCCTTTCCCGCTGACTTTGTGGTATTGGACATGGAGGGGCACAAGAGTGCATCCCTTATCCTAGGAAGACCTTTCCTAGTTACAGGACGAACCCTCATTGATGTTGAAAAAGGGGAAGTAACCAGAAGAGTTAATGAGGAAAAGTTCGTACTGAATGTTGTCAAGGCTATCAGCATCCAGACATTCCTGAGGAATGCATGAGCATTGACCTCATTGATTCCCTGGTGAAAGAGGTCAACATGGCCGAAAGCTTCAAGGAAAGGCTTGATGATATCCTTAATGATACTCAGCCTGATTCAGAGGAACCTCTGAAAACCTCTGAGAAGAAGGAGAAGTCTCCTAAGCTTGAGCTTAAGTCATTACCTTCCTCCATGAAATATGCATTTCTGGGAGAAGGAGATGCCTATCCTGTAATCATAAGCTCTGCACTAGAGCCACAGGAAGAAGAAGAACTAATTAAAGTGCTCAAAACACATATGACTGTCCTTGGGTGGACTATAAGTGACCTTAAGGGCATTAGTCCAGCCTGATGTATGCATAAAATCATGTTGGAGGATAATTCCAAACCAGTGGTACAACCACAGAGGCGTTTAAATCCAGCTATGAAGGAAGTAGTGCAGAAGGAAGTTACTAAGCTCTATGAGGTTGGGATTATTTATCACATTTCTAACAGCCCCTGGGTGAGCCCTGTCCAAGTTATCCCTAAGATGGGAGGGATGATTGTGGTTCATAATGAAAGGAATGAGCTAATCCCAAAAAGGACAGTTATAGGGTGGCGTATGTGCATTGACTACAGATAACTCAATGACGCCACCAGGAAAGATCACTTTCCTTTACCCTTCATTGACCAAATTCTAGAAAGACTAGAAGGTCATTCTTTTTATTATTTCTTGGATGGATATTCCGGGTACAATCAAATAGCAATAGGTCTACAGGATCAAGAGAAGACAGCATTCACGTGCCCATCTGGCGTGTTCCCCTATAGACGAATGCCATTTGGCCTGTGCAATGCGCCTGCCACCTTTCAGAGATGCATGTTATCTATCTTCTCTGATATGGTAGAGAAATTCCTTGAAGTATTCATGGATGACTTCTCTGTTTATGGAGACTCATTTAACTCCTGTCTTGATCATCTGACCCTGGTCCTGAAAAGATGCCAAGAAACAAACCTAGTTCTAAACTGGGAGAAATGCCACTTCATGGTAACTGAAGGCATTGTTCTTGGGCATCGGATCTCAAATAAGGAGATAGAGGTGGATCAAGCTAAAGTGAAAGTGATAGAACACTTGCCTCCACCTACTAGTGTTAAGGCAATTAGAAGCTTCCAAGGACATGCAGGATTTTACAGGCGGTTCATAAAAGATTTTTCTAAAATTGCCAAACCCCTATGTAATCTCTTGGCTACTGATGTTCTATTCGTTTTTGACCAAGGATGCATGTATGCCTTTGAAACTCTGAAAGCCAAGCTTGTCACTGCTCCTATCATCTCTGCACCCAACTGGGACTTGCCATTTCAGCTAATATGTGATACAAGTGATCATGAAATTGGCACAGTCCTAGGTCAGAGACATGACATACTTCTGCATGTCATTTATTATGCTTGTTGCGTATTAAATGATGCGTAGAAAAACTATACTACTACAGAAAAGGAGCAACTTATAGGATCTACCTAGTAGGATCTAAGGTCATTATTTATACTGCCATGCTGCTCTAAAGTATCTACTCATTAAGCAGGATTTTAAACCCAGACTTATAAGATGGGTATTTGATGCATGAAAACTTGTATCGCTACAAATCCCTCGGCAAGTATACTGAATGTCGTCAAGTAAAAATTCACAGTAGAGTGAGGTCGAATCTCACAGGGATTGATTGGTTGAGCAACTTTAATTAGAGGAGTATTCTAGTTGAGCTGAATCAAAATTGGATTGGAAAATGTAGAAAATTAAATGGCGGGAAAAGTAAATAACAAGAAATAGAAATAGCTGAAAGTAAATGGCGTATTGTAAATAGCATAAAGTAAATTGCAAGGAATTTAAATTGCAGAAACTTAAATGGGAATGGGGATGATGAACATCAAAGTAAATAGTAGAAATTAAAGAGAATGGGTAAGATTAGAAGTGGGAATTCATTGGGCTTAGGAGATATTGCACTCTCCGGATCAAGTTTATTCTCATCTCTTCCTCAATCAATGTATTCATTGATCTTCTTGGCAATCTTAGGTGATTGGATCCCAATGTCTTAGCAATTCAATCTCTCCAAGCTTGAACAATTGCCCAATGTCTTGATCTAATTACTCATCTGAAGAGATAAAGTTTGATCACTGATTATACCACACACTTTCATAAATCAAAAGTATTGGTAAGATTACATGTCACTATATCCATCCAACCCACACCCTAATCTAATGTGAGAAAGCATTTCTAGCATGATTTTCTCATTCCTCTCTCAAGGTTCAGAGGAGATCCAAGTATGAACAATTTCTCTGTCGAGATAATTGTTCAATTGAATGAAGATTGAAAGCTTTCTAGCAAAATCAAGAGAAAAGACAGAAGAAGAAAAATAAAAACTATTATTGATCCATCGCATTGCAACAGAGCTCCCTAACCCAATGAAAAAGGGTTTAGCTGTTCATAGCTCTGAAAATGGAAAGTAGAAATAAAAAGTGCATTCCCGATAAACTGAATTACAAAGAAAGTAAAATACAGAGTGTTTATAAGCCTGGATCCCCCAGGTCCCAATCCCTTTTCTAGTTCAAAACTACCCTTATATATACTACTTCTCTGATCTTCAGTTGAGTCTGCAAGTCTCTAGATGTGGGCCTTTAAGCATAGTTGAAGCAGTTACAATCTCAATGGGCTTAGCTCAGCTTGCATGAAAGAAGTTGAGTCAAGTATGATTCACGTTAGTCAAGCCGTTAGTGTGGTTAACGTTAAGTGTAAATTCTGGTTCGAAGACGTTAGTGACACTAACTTTGTCACTAACGTCCCAACCCTCTTGAGCTACGTTAACCCCAACGTTAGTGGCACTAACGTAACCACTAACGTAGCCTTTTCTAACCTTTGATAACGTTAATGGTATTAACTTTACCATTAACGCTACATCCATTCTTTCTTCCACGTTAATGGCCCATGTTAGTGGTGCTAACTTGTCCATTAACGTGGGTGTACTATGACTCAAAGACGTTAGTGACTCTAAATTTGTCACTAACGTTGCAAACCTCTTCCCCTTCTACATTAGTGCCCACATTAGTGGCACTAACGTGGCCACTAATGTGGGCTTTTTGGACATTTCCAATGTTTGTGACAAAGTTAGTGTCACTAACGTTGGCTCTTCTCTCCTTTCTCCACATTAATACCTATGTTAGTGCCGTTAACGTGGCTACTAACGTGGGTATCTGATGACAAGTCATCTTAGCCTAGTTTCACTAGCCTTTTTCTTTTGTTTTCAATTGAACTATGCACTTTCTTGAGCCAAAAGCAAGCCAATTGGGTAGATTTTCATGTTTCCTTTGATTTAATCAACCATGTATGAATTCATGCTATTTCATGAGGTTTTATGCTATAATTGTCATATATTATGAAAGAATGAATATCTCATGATTTTGAGCATAGCTTTGATGTGTTTGGTTGATTAATGATAGGTGAAGAAAGCTTGGAGAAAGGTTGATGCAAGAAGGAATGGCTAGGAGGAATGACTTGAGTCTTGGATAAATTATGAACCAGGAAGCAAAAGCTGGAGCAAAAGTTAGCCCCTAACTTTTTGGCTAACTTTTGGGCAAAAGCTGGAGCAAAAGTTAGCCCCTAACTTTTTGGCTAACTTTTGGCATGAAAAACACTCCCTGGATGCACCAAAAGTTTGCGCCAACGTTAGCCCCTAACTTTCTGGCTAACGTTGGCGCTTGAAAAACTCCCTGGGCTAGCAAAAGTTTGCGCCAACGTTAGCCCCTAACTTTCTGGCTAACGTTGGCGCCATGAAGAACTAAGGGGAGGCCAACGTTGGAGCAAAAGTTAGACCCCTAACTTTTGCCCCAACGTTGGTATCAGCAAAACAAGGGTGCTGATGTGAAAAGTTGGAGCAAAAGTTAGACCCTAACTTTTACTCCAACATTCACTCAAGCTTTCATGATTCCAACCCGGTTCAATTCGGTTCTTCTCCAAACTCCAAGAGCAATCAACCAAGGCCTCTCTCAACCCAATTCCACCAAGAGCAAAGGCCCAATTGAAGGCTTGAAGACCATTTGAAGAAAGTGTATAAATAGATTAGAATTTAAGTTTTAGGAAAGCTTTTCTTTGGAGTTTTCATAGAGAGTTTTCGGAAAGCTTTTGGTGTTGAGTGAATTTTAATTTCTAAGTCTCGGGGAAGGAGAATTGAATTCTCTTCCTCTTAGTTTTCTTGTTTTGAATTTCAATTACACTTGTCTTGGATCTTGGGTTGGAGAATTGAAGAAATTCTATTTCAATCTCATCCTGAGACCTCTCTGCTTTATTTTACTGCACAATTGAATTCGGTTTCGATTAATTGCTCTTCATCTACTTTCTTTGAAATCTAAATTTCCTTTGCAATTGTTCTTGTTGGATCTAGGAAGGGATTGAGATCTAGACTTGGTTTTCTAGTCTCTTGGGTCCTGAGATCCGGATTTCCCATTTACATTTTCTGTTTACTGTTTTCATGCTTATTTACATTTCTGTTTTAAGATCCGGTTTGATTCAAGACATCCTTTACTTCTCTGTTTGTTGCAATTTACTTTTCCTTGTTTAATTTCTGCAAATCCAACTCCCAATTTCCTTTACAATTCAAGCCATTTACATTTCTTGCACTTTAAGATTTTGCAATTTACATTTCTTGCATTCTAAGTTTCTGCCGTTTAATTTCTTGTTCTTTAAGATTCAGCACTTTAAATTCCAGTTCTCTTTAATTTCATGCCAATTACCCATTCCCTTTACTTTCTATGCAATTTAAATTCTGCAAATCACAAATCTCTCAACCAAATCTTGATTCGCTTGACTAAATCAACCACTAAACTAAAATTGCTCAATCCTTCAATCCCTGTGGGATCGACCTCACTCCCGTGAGTTTTTATTACTTGATGCGACCCGGTGCACTTGCCGGTTAAGTTTGGGTATTTTGGGAGAAATTCCTTTCTCCGCTAAAATATCCCATCAAGTTTTTGGCGCCGTTGCCGGGGATTGATTAGATTGACAATGATTAAGTGAGGTGGCAGTTTAGATCAAGCACTTTTTCTTTAATTTTTGACTAACCCACTAACTATTTGAAGTTTTGTCTCAACTGACTACACTCAATTTGCAAAAGTATCACTGTGTGTTCCGTTGTTGATTTATATGTCATAGGGAAGAAGAGCAGCCAAAAGGAAGGATATCATTGAAGAAGGTGTTTCTGAGAAAGAAGAACATCACAACATGAAGCCACAACTCATTACACTAATAGAGAACAATTGTTCCTATGGTGGAAATCCCTTGGAGGACCCTAAACAGCACCTATCCATTTTTCTGAAAACTTGTGGTGCTGTCAATCTCAATGGTGTAAACCATGATACCATTAAGCTCTTGTTATTTCCCTTCTCACTGAAGGATGAAGCGGCACAATGGCTTGAAACTTTTCCCCAAGGAAGTATAACTAGTTGGGATGAATTGGTTGCCAAGTTTCTAGCCAAATTCTCCTCATCCCAACAACACATCAAGATGAAAGAAGGAGTACATCCATTCATACAAAGAGAGGAATAACCATTGTTCAAAGCATGGGAGAGATACAAGAAAGCAAGTGACAAGGTGGATTTTCAAGCATTCTATGAAGGATTAACCTCAGAAACAAGAAAAGCAGTAGATTACTTCTCAGATGGCCTACTCAAGGCAACCGCAACCATCCAAGGAACTGCAGAGTTCAGTGACAAAAGAGCCAATAACCAACACTCATTTGAGACGCCACGGAATGCAATTTCAGAAAAGGAAGTAATGAATCTCGAAGGAGTGAGAGCAATCATGAATCAAAACAAACAGCTATACCAGCAAACTCAGCAGCAATTGGAATCAATAGCTAGACAAATTGATTCTCTACATTTTGCCATAGTGAATGCACAATTTCCACCATGGAAACCACATTCTTATCTAAGAATGAGGGAATCTCAGCATCAGGAACAAAGGGACTTCAACTATAACAACCCCAACTTCCCAAACCTGCAAAAACAACACCATACCAACAAAAATCACTACACACCACCCCAATATACACACCTCCAGCCCTATCCTACCTCACCACCTGCCCAACATGACTTATATCAATCACCACAATTAACACAGTCACAACCAATCCTAAACTTCCAAAGACTCTATGTTCTAGAAATGATGATGGAAAGGTTTATGAAAATTCAAGAAATGACAATAATAGAGCAGGAGGACATAAGGAAAAGCCAAGAGGCATATCTCAAGAGAATTGAAAGGTACATGGAACAACTGGTTCAAAACCTTGCTAAACTGGGCGAGAGAGAGGGAGATATGTCCCTAAGAGCCACTGAAGATGACTCAAAGAACAATGAAAAAGCTGCTGGGTTGAAAGGGAAAGCAGTTATGGAAAACAGTGAGAAGGCTACGGGAAAAGAAACAACTATCAAGGAGAAGCCTACGGTGAGAGGAGGAAACCAAAGGCAACAGAAACCTCAACTTCCATGATCAGAAGATGAAGGATGTCAAGCTAGTGACAATAAAAGAGCGCTTGTTGGGAGTCAACCCAACCTGAGGTAGTTTTCTGTTCATAACTATTTTAATAAAAAGGTTAATTAGTTTTATCTATAATGCAAGAAGCTAAGTTTGGTGTTGCACACCAAAACAATCTAAAGGAGAATGCAGGATTCTAAGTTTGGTGTTCCACCATAATTTCATCATAAAACATATTCTCACCTTCTGCGTAATGCTAGCTTCAAGCAGTTAGATAAACTAGTCAACTATTTTGCTATTCTTTAGTTTTCAGTTTTGTCACTTTTGAAAAAGAAAAAAAGAGAGAGTTTCACACATGGTTAATTTGATGCATGAAAACCATTGGCAAGGTACTAAGTTTGGTGTTTCCACACCAAAGTAAGTTCAAAAGCCCATAAATAAATCAGCCAGACTAACCATTGTTTCCAAGTGCTTGGGGAACAAGGAACTTTCAATATCATTGCAGAGGTCCATACAAGCTTTTGGAAGGATTAAGCATCATCAACCAAAGAAACAAAAGATGAACCTAAAGGCCAGCACTAATGATGATGAGAAGAAGGAAAGCAAGTGAACTCCAAAAGGTTGTATTGTTAAGTGATTATTTTACATCAGATATTGCTGTGATTGAAAGTTATATAATACCCCTGCCTGTTTGCATAGTATAGTTCTCTATAATTCAATAAGCAAGATGCTTGATCATTCACAACATTTTTCTCTTCAAAACTTGTTTGCACTCAATATTCATCAAAAATGCATCACATGAAAGTTCTTTGAAAAGAAGGATTGAGGAATTAAACAATTTTGAGGCAAGCAAAAGATTAGGAGAAGTGGCAGTTCTAGTTGTATGATTATGTATTGAGGTTGCATGCTTGTGAAAACTTGCATGGGAACTCGTAGGCAGGACATGAAGTTCAAAGAAGTATTGTGGAGATTCTCAAAAATCTATTGATCCAAGAAGCAGCAAACAAAACAAAAGAAAGAAAAGAAAATACAAAGACAAAAAGAACATGGCCCAAGGCTCTAAGCATCAATTACTAGGCAGAAAAGAAAGAAGAAACAATGACTCAAAGAGTTGTTAGCCTAGTAAAATGCTTGTGGTTGAGTTGTGTCAAAGAAAGTGGCTTGATCAAGTAAATCCTTAGGGGTGTTTCAACACCTAATACCTTAAAACCAACTGGTTTAGGAGTATTGATTGAAAGTTTATTTAAAGAGCCGCTTTGAGACATGACACTTAGAGTCAAGGACAAAGCAAAGAAACTATAAGCTGCTTCAAGGTGACTACATATAAAGAGATCTCCATGATACCATTTGGATGAAAATCCTAAGACCTAAGACTCCCAATATGTGAGGACTAGTAAGCACTGAAGCCCTTGCATGAGCATATGATTTAGAATTTACCACACTGTTACTTGATCACTTCACTCACAGGACCTTACAATTTATTCTTCAATCCGTCTTAAGTGAAAGAACCTATGAGCATAAATCATTTCTTGCTTGGGGACAAGCAAGCTTTAAGTTTGGTGTTGTGATGACAAGTCATCTTAGCCTAGTTTCACTAGCCTTTTTCTTTTGTTTTCAATTGAACTATGCACTTTCTTGAGCCAAAAGCAAGCCAATTGGGTAGATTTTCATGTTTCCTTTGATTTAATCAACCATGTATGAATTCATGCTATTTCATGAGGTTTTATGCTATAATTGTCATATATTATGAAAGAATGAATATCTCATGATTTTGAGCATAGCTTTGATGTGTTTGGTTGATTAATGATAGGTGAAGAAAGCTTGGAGAAAGGTTGATGCAAGAAGGAATGGCTAGGAGGAATGACTTGAGTCTTGGATAAATTATGAACCAGGAAGCAAAAGCTGGAGCAAAAGTTAGCCCCTAACTTTTTGGCTAACTTTTGGGCAAAAGCTGGAGCAAAAGTTAGCCCCTAACTTTTTGGCTAACTTTTGGGCAAAAGTTGGAGCAAAAGTTAGCCCCTAACTTTTTGGCTAACTTTTGGCATGAAAAACACTCCCTGGATGCACCAAAAGTTTGCGCCAACGTTAGCCCCTAACTTTCTGGCTAACGTTGGCGCTTGAAAAACTCCCTGGGCTAGCAAAAGTTTGCGCCAACGTTAGCCCCTAACTTTCTGGCTAACGTTGGCGCCATGAAGAACTAAGGGGAGGCCAACGTTGGAGCAAAAGTTAGACCCCTAACTTTTGCCCCAACGTTGGTATCAGCAAAACAACGTTGGTATCACCAACTGCTTATTCATGTGCTCCTGAACATAAATGATCATGTTCAATCACTTGTTCCTTGAAAAATCTTTTTGAGCAATGAATCTGATTCTGATTGACATTGCTTTAGGGAACAAGGATTGGCTATATGACCATTGTACTACCTTATTCCATGGATAAGCAGGTGCTTTAAGTTGCCAAGTTGATTATTACCTTGTGTGCCAATTTTTCTAAACTTTTCCGATTTCCAAGGCGCAATTGCACTAATCAACCTCTTTGAACTCAATTCACATACATAATACACCTAAGGCCTATGTATGATTTCATTGTTTATTCATTCATTCATTTATTACTTAGGTTGCTTCATTTTGGGAAAATGCATTCTCTTTTGAACATTCTACGATTTTACGCATGTTTTCCATGATTGAGTATTTATTTATCTGACTGGCTCTTGATTGAACTATTTGAATATATTCTTCTTCTTTCTGTGATTTTATCCGTTATCCCTGAGTTGTGCTCTGTTTTTGTCTTTTTCAGGATGGGCCACAAGGGCAAGGAGAAAGCCAACCCCTTGTCTTGCCCTCCTCCCGTGCCTCACAGTGACTATCCAGACACTTTTATCAATTCTGAGGCCCAAGAGCAATATAAAAAACTAGAAAAGCGCGCCTTTCATTATGAAAGGAAGCTAAACCTACCTGAGAAATATACAAATGCCATTCTAAATAGAATCAATTTTTATCATTGGGAATTCGTAAAATTTGATCTGGTGGAAGTAAATGAACACCAGGACAAAGAATTTTACGCAAATTTCCTAACGAGGGATGCCAAAACTATTTTTCTCAGAGGTGTCACCTTGGACACATCTGATACTGCTTTAGAGGCCCTCTTGGACATTCCGTATATTCCTCTGGCTAGGAACGCTCTCACTCAAATAATGACGGACATCACCACAGGCAAAATTTCTTTGGATGCGGTCCTGAAAAAGATTGGCCAGTCTGAGGCTAAGTGGGAATATAGCAAGGGAGAGCAGCCTAACCCCGCGAGCATTGCGTGCACAGACCTTAACCCAGAGGCAAGGATCTGGCAGCAGATCATTGCCGATTATATCCTTCCAAGCACGCATGCCACGCATATTAGAATTCGTGTAGCAGTGATACTATGGGCTATTCTGAAGAGGAAGAGGATCTATGTTCTTTCCCTCATCAGAGAATCGATGATGAAGGTGAACCTACAACAGAAATTCAACATTCCCTTCCCATCCGTCATCACCAGATTAGCAGCCTTATCTGGTGTAGAAAGACGTCCGACAGACCGGATGTTTGTCTACAACAGTAAGCAGTCGTATCTGCCATACGACGATTATGACGGGCCGCCTCAGAAGAAAAGGAAGACTATTGAGCCTCCATCAGCAGCAGCAGAGCCTTCATCACCTCCTTCAACACCCGCACCCATACCCCGACCTCAGACACCCTATGAGATGTGTTGTGAGGTCTTGCAGGCCGTCCATCGCTATGAGTGCCTCAATGCTCGTCGCTTCCAGTGGATAGCAGCAAAGTTTGAGGGTAGAGACCCTGGGCCACCTCCTCTAGATACGCCAGAGCCAGAGGCCGAAGAGCCTGCATCTGAGGAGCCAGCAGCTGAAGCTGGCCAGGTAGTCCAACCACCTGAGCAGATATCTCAGGAGCCCATGATTGAGGAGGTAGTAGTTGACAGAGTTGAGGAGCATACAGTGGAGGAGCTGGCAGCTGCAGCCGAGCCGAGAGCGAAGGCAGCTGACCAGGCAGTAGACCCGCCAGCAGCACAAACCACCACACAGCCATCCAGCGCCCTTATTGTCTACCAGCACCATCACCACCCACCACCGCCAGGTGGTGGAACCTCACATGATTGACCTCTCCCGATTGATTTCTTTGGCACTGAGGACAGTGCATACCTTAAGTGTGGGAGATGATCTTCTATTTTTGGGTGTAAATATTCTCTCCTGAACACTTCTATTTAGTTTATTTTTAGTTTTTATTATGCTTTTGTGGATATTGATAGTACTTTACTTTTTTTTCCATTACTTACTACTTTTCGGTATATATATATATATTAGTCGCCTTTAGTTATCTTTAGTATTACATTTCTAGTCTTGGTATATATATATATATATTGCATCTTTATATTGCTTGGTATATAGTATAGATATGGATTGTGATTGGATGATGTGAATAGCATATGCCTGGTTATCTTGATCCTAATTATTCATGTTACTTTTTGCTTGTTAAAAATTAGGAAAAGAACTAGGAAATTTTAAAAAATTTTGCATCCATCACATCATACATACATATAGGAAATAACTTTGGTGAAAAACAACAAATTTTCCAAGAATTCTGCCATGGGTATTTTATTGAATTGATTGAGAAAACTATTTTCAAACTTGCTTGAATGAATTCTTTTGGAACATAGAAGAGTAAAGAACAAATACCTTGTGAGTTGTTGAGCTATATTGAGTGGTTACACACTTTAACCACTAATTTTGTTCATTGTGTGATATATCTCTTCTATGATTGTAATCTTAGTTTTGCTTGATTCTTTATTTCCATTGATTGATGTCTTGAATTGCATTGAGCATGATTGAGGCCACCTTTGAATTAAGCTTACCTACCCATATATCCTTACCCTTGCATCTACCCTTGTAACCCCTATTGAGCCTTATTTATCCCATTGTTCTTCATATTAGCACATCACAACCTTAAGCGGAAAACTATGATTTACCTTGGATTGTATCCTTGATTAGCTTAGGTTGAGGAGTGTGTCTTATGTCAGTGTGGGGGAATTTTGAGAAACATTGGTAGCAAATGGAATTGTTTAATTTGGGTATCTCATTGAAAACTTTGGAAAATGGGAACATTCATGTATGAACTACTTAACCATATGCAATTCTCACTCAAATAAGAAAAAACCTTCATCATAAAAGGGCGCAAAGTCACCCAAAAGGGTAAACAAATGAATAAAGAATTGCATATGTGATGTTTATAAGACAAGCATACATGAATGTTAATGGAAAAAAAATGATGGAAAGTTAGGATTGCATTTGGTCTTGATTTAATTGGTATATGTTGATGTGGATACTTAATCTAATCAAGGATTCAATTATTTTAGTCCACTTAGCCATATCTATCTCACCTTTAACTAACCCCATTACAACCCCAATAAGTCCTCATGATAATTGCATTCATGCATCACTTGTTGTTGATTGTTAGATGAAGAGCAATTCCTTGAAAGCATAATTAGAAGAGACTTGAGTGAATTGACCCTTAGACACCAAGTGATTAGAGCGTATGCATACCTAGTGAGGGTTCAATTACTCAATTCTATGTTCCCATGCTTCTTATCATGTGTTCATGCAAGTTACTTCAATTTGATGGGTAAATCAATTCTCTAGATTTTTGGGTTGCATTGGATTATTTTCCTTGCTTAGCCCTGTTTGTCTATACTTGCTTGGGAATTTGATTGTTTGTTTTCACCAATTTCATATAGATACTATAGATAGATAAATAGATAGATATATGGTATTTACATACTCGCATGAATATAGGTAGTTGCATTAATAAATTGATTACCCCTTTGATCATTCTCCTTGTTAATTTAGCATGAGGACATGCTATTGTTTAAGTGTGGGGGAGTTGATGATTCCATATTTGATGGTATATTTTAACTCACTTTGAATGGATTTTAGCATATGAACTCACACTTAAGCACTAAAATAGCATACTTTTGTGTTTGATCCCTAATTTGAACTTAAATGTGAAAACATACAATTTTGTGCTTTAATAGAGCAATTTAATCCCACCTTTGTGTCATTCGATGCCGTGATACGGTTTGTGAGTGATTTTAGACCTTGAAGGCAAGAATGGAAGGATAAAAGTGGAAGAAAGCATGTACAAGGGAGAAAACATGAAGAAAACAAGGAAAAGCACACACAGCGAAGTGTGCGTGCACATAGCCTTGCGTGCGCTTGCACAAGCGAGAAAATCCATGTGTGCATGTGCACAGCCCTACCTGCACGCGCACAGACAAGAATTTCCATGTGTGCGTATGCACACACCTGTGCGTACGCACAGGTCAATTTTCAGCCGCATGTGCGGACACACACGTCTGTGCGTCCGCACAGGTCCTAACACGTGATTTCATTAATGATGCACGTGTTTCGCAATTTCTGGGGCCCTTGGCTCTTTTTTGGAAGGCTGAAATGCTATCTTGGAGAGTTATATAAAGGAGACTTCAACACTTATCAAGGGGGGAAGCATTAGAGCAATTTTTGCATAGTTTTCATAGTAATTAGGAGTAGGAGTAGTGTAGAGTAGAAAGCTCTCTTAGGGTTTATCAATTTCCATTATAGTATTTTATAGCAAGCTTTGATTTTGATTTTACTTCTTTAATTGTAAGTACTCTCAATTTCCTCTTTAATTCAAGCACTTTTACTTTCAATTTCTCCTGGTTCAAGTTACTTGTTTATATTGCAATTTTGTGTTTCTTGAAGTTTTGATTAATGAATTTTACATTTCATGCTTCCTTTTTGTTTGATTGCTTGTTTATGTTGGTTTTGTTGATAGTTGGTTGTAGTTTTACATTTTACTTTGCTATTCTCCATGTTTTACTTTTATGCACACAAGGTGTTTGTGAAAATGCCAACTCTAGATTTTGAGTAGATTTTCCCACCTTGGCTTGCGGTTTGAGTCCCTAGGATACTAGAGTCATAATGTCTGACATTTAGTGGTAATTCTTGGGTAGTTAGTTGACTCTTGTTTCCATTGACGCTAGCTTTTTATTAACTAGTATGGTAAGTTGGTTAGGACTTATGGATTAAGGTCAATTATGCTTGCTTGACTTACTCCTCTATGGTTGGGGTTGACTAGGCGAGATTGACTCATGATAATTACCATAGTTGTGGTTATGGCAATGATAGGATTCCTTGGACCCTCATTCCCAAGTCAATGCTCTTTATTGCATTTTCACTAGTTTTGACCTCACTCTCTCTTTACTTGCATTAATTACAATTTCACTCATTGCTTAGTTCTTTTAATCTTTTGTTCTTTAATTTCAAACCCCTTTTTGTTCCCTTCACAACCGAAAGAAGTAACATTTCATTTGCAGTCCTAGGGAGAACGACCCGGGAATTCAAACTCCCTATTATTTTGTGTTTGATTGTGATTATTCATTTGATCGATGGTCAAATTGTTGGGTTAGGAATATACTTACAATGCCAATTCTATTGTGATGAGAGATTCCTAACCTATGCAATTTGGCCATTTATTAGTGGTACGACTCTCAAGGGGAATTTTTAATACATAATTACAGATAAGTTTGAAAGGAGTATTAATCGAGAAGCCTGAAAAGAGTAAAAATAAAATCACGAAGTCGTATCACTCACGCATTGACAAGTAAGAGATAAAGCGTGAAGTCGAAAGCAATATTTAAAAAAAAGGCATAAATGAGTGTAAGAGAAGGACAATATATAGATATATAACATAAGTAAATAGCCACTAGTCGCGACCCGCGAAGTTTAGGCTGGCTAGGGTACAGTATGAAAGTTGTTGACAACAGTATCTCCTAATCTCTCCCAAAAAACATAAGAGCCTCTATAGGCAAGTTCAAAAGAGTTCAAAATACATAATATAAGCTTTTCAAAATAAAGGTGGAGAGATTCTAAACAAAACATAAATTAGAGAATATAAAGATCTTCGCCATCTCTCAGATGAACCACAACTCACTTCTGAGCACTTGGACTTGCATCTGAAAAACAAGAGATATATACGGAATGAGAACCCCCGACCCATGGGTTCCCAGTATGGTAAAAGTGCCAAATAAATACAATGCATTGTAATAAAAACTCACTAAGCATCCTAAACTTCCTTTCACTGAATATTCATCCTATGTTCTGGCTAATCTATAAATAGGCAACTGTTATAAGGGAATGTTAAATCTAATTCATCTTCCTCATGCTTCCCAACTTTCTAACTCTCCAACGAATCAGAATCAGAATCAAAAACAAAACCATCACCAGTTATTCTGTCTAAGCAATTCTATATCAATACTTCATATCCTCACCTAGAGAAAGTGAAATCACTTCACTGCGTCTACCCAGGGAGCCCAAATTACCTCATTCAATAATCATCATTTTAAATTAATCATATCATTACTCCATCTCAACAAGAACAGCCCCTTAGCATGAACCGACACCAGCATGAGGGAATTCTCAGTTGTACAAACACAAGCAATACAAGCAAGTAAGACACATTAAGGTACAAGTAGAACAAGTAACACATAATCAGGTAACATAGCATATATGATATAGCAATCTAAAACAAATAGGTAAACCCAAATAATTCAAACATATGCAAAAGATGTATGCCTGCCCTATGGCTGATGATATCATTTGTCGGTTATATAGCCAACCCGACATGTCCTGATAGCTAACCGTGGACAGAAACACCTATTTGGAGCAAGTGGGATTGAGGTACAACCCCTTTGCTACTACCCGCTTAACCTAGAGCCAGTGGAACAACCACAACTGCGGTTACTACCGAGGTGGGTTTTTAAAAGCTCAACCTGGAGCGAGTGGAATCACCACTACTGCCACTACTACCCAGGCATCACAATCTCTGACTTAGAGCAAGTGGGACAAACCACCATCCTTAGCTTGCTACTACCCAGGTATCTCAAGCATTAACCCGAAGCAAGCGGGACGAACCACAATCTTTGCTACTACCCAGGTATCTCAAGCATTGACCCGGAGCAAGCGGGATGAACCACGACTCTTGCTATTGTCCATGTATCTTAAACATATATTCATTCAATTTAAAATCAACCATCATTGTTATCAAATCTCAAACATTAACCTGGAGCAAGCGGAACAAACCACAACCTTTGCTACTACCCAGGTATCACAAATACACATTCATTCACAATCACTCTTCATTATTACTAATTCTTAAACAATGACCCGGAGCAAGCGGGATGAACCACGACCCTCGCTACTACCCAGGTATTACAAATACACATTCAAAACTCCATAATTAAACTCATTTATCATAATTCTCCTTCCCCATCTCATACCCGGAGCAAGTGGACTATGCCACTGCCTACTACTTGGGGTCACACATCACATTCAACATTTTCCATCATTATTCATTCACCACATTTAATCATTAATCATATACATATACATACTCAGCCATAATTCAATTTTAATCACAGCCATCCGGCTCATACTATACACAACACTTCCAACATCATTCTTAGTAACTCATACAATCATCATTACAAATCATTCATCATTGATTCTCACTTTACTTCCTCCACAAGTTACCATATGTCCTAGCTTCTTTTCATTACTAGGCATACGATAAAAATTTAGGACTTAAAGGATGAAAATGGCGGCTTAGAAGTTTGAAATTCGGCTTTAAAAACTCAAAAATAAACTTTTGCTGAAAATGGGGTCACGCGTGCGTGTCAACTACGTGCACGCGTGGAAAACGGAAAAAGGAAGTGACGCGTGAGCGTCATCCATGCGCACGCATGGGAAGAAGAAAGGTAGCGCGATGCGTGCGCGTCAGTCACGCGTACGCGTGGGTGAGTTTTGTGCTCTTCGCCCTCAACCAGCACAATACCAGCGCAACTCTCTGGATTTTCTATTGGGCACTTGCATCAATACATAGACGCGTACGTGTCAGCCAGGCGCACGCGTGAGAGAGTAAAAATCGTGAGTGATGTGTGCGCGTCGGCCATGTGTGCGCGTCGGCATACGTTTTACCAAAAATGTTACTAAGTTAAAAAAGCTGCAGGATTACATTTTCAACCCGAAACTGCCGACGGGCCTAACTTTTTCGTTTCAAATCATTTTCCACCCGTTCTTCAAACAGCATAACATCTTGGATCAATTTTATTTCTAAACAAGTTTGATACAAATCGGGGATCTGGAGACCAAGTTATGCTCTATCAAAGTAGACCAAAATCACAACTTTCATAAAAACTAACAAAAACTAAATTTTCAACACAACCAATTTCAAACCTTTTCAAAACTAACCAAAACTTGCCAAAATCAACCTCAAGCCTCCTCAACTCATATTTTCAACATTCTCATTAAATTCACAATCCACCAATCCACCATTTTGACCAATCTCAATCTAATAACTCAATTTCAAACAAAATACCATATCATATATTTCATTCCACATCTCAAGTTCCAACAATACCAATTCCATCAGCCCCTAATACATATAAATCCATACCATCATATACAACCCACATGCATTATCAGCAAAGACATCAATTCCTCCCTCAAAACCAATAACCACATAATCCATACAATCCATTGTAACCAAATAACAACAATCACAATTCCATTCAATCTCATATGATATCAAACAATACACACATCACTTACCTTCCTTACCTCTTTCCGGCCTCCAGCCCAAGATTTACGGCCTCTGGCCCAAATTCACAATTTAAATGCATATTCCACAAACTAATATTCATTATCCAATATATCAAATTCTCAACACACCAAACATACAAATTCACACGATTCTCAACCTAATCATTAATTTACATTACGTATAACCTATACATATTAGTACCAACCATTTACACAATCCAAACCTAATCCTAGTGGCATCTAGCCTAGGAATTCTCATCACACCAGATGGTACTCAAATGAAACTTAAACCGTACCTCTTGTAGCCAAAATAATTGAGCTTCTTCTTGGAAATCTCCATCAACCCTTAGCTCCAATCCTCACCAAAGCTCCACAAGCAATATCAATCTTCCAATTGTACACCAAAATCACCCAATACTCTAACATAATCAATTTTCACACTTATAATCAACCTAGGGTTCATGAAATTGATAAATCACAAGGGTTAGAAGATTCCTTACTTTAACCCACGAAATTGGTTGATGGAACTCACCAATGGCTCATACTAGAGCACTCTTAAACAACCAAAATCACAAGATTTCCTTAAAACCCAAACCAAATTCGAATTTAAAGAGAAAAACAAAAACAGGGCAGAAAGCAGTGGAATACTCACCACAAAACTTAGATAGAATTGTAGAGGATGAGAAGAGCGATGCGTGGCCACAAATGGCTCGTCAATCGGAGTTTCAGAGAGAAAGTGACGGTGATTTGAAGTATGGGAAGCTAGGTTTCCTTTCTCTCTTTTCTCTATCCGCCCCTCCCTCTCATTTTTAGGGTAAATGAGCTGAAATGCTCATAACTAATGTTTATATATGTTTGGTCTTAGACCCACTTGGGCCCGATCCACTTGGCTTAGTTCGTTGGTCCAATTTTGGGCCAAAACCTTTAAGATTAGAGTTTTAAATTGTATTTTAAATATTTCTACCTTTCCAAATTATAAATTCTTATTTCCTAAAATTATTCACTTCTAATTAATTTTTCCAGCCATAGTACCGGACAGATCGCAGCTGGTACTGCTGGTCAAATTTCCAGTGCGCATTTTTATTCAGAAAACTATGTTTTCCAACTCAGTAAAATTCACTCAGTCTAAATATCATATTTAAATTATCAAATTTCGATTGCAAAATTTTCTAATCATATTTGCTCGTATTTAATTTATTATTTAATTAATTACGGTTTGACCAGATTTTATATTTTCAAACTCAAATGTCGCAAGTATGGTCTAAATCGGCAAGTGATCCTCAATTATAGTTTAGAAGAGTGTCACAAGAATCAAATCAATTACTAGGAGTATGATCCCAGGTAGTTATCCTTAGAACTTGCAATTGAATCCACATCATTGATTAGGAAATTTGGGGGTTTTGAATTGCTTGTGGAAAAAGTAAAGTGACTAGAATTCAAAAGCAATTAACAATTAACAATTAAAATGCAAGAGTTAGGAATATCAAGCAAGTAATTGACTATCTAACAAGCATGTAACTAAGATGATAATAATAAAATGGCATATGACTAAGAAATATGAATTTAAAGTAAAAAAATTAAGAAATTAAAGTCAACAAAAGGGATTGACAATCACTTAATCTAAAGGGCCTTGGCTAAGGATGAGAACTAAGCTTCCTATTCTTGTTATTAACCATAAATATGGTAATTATCAAGAGTATTCCTACTTCGTCATCCTCTAAAAATGAAGGAAAGTCAAGTAAACATAATTTATTTAATCCACCTCTTTCTTTTTTTTTTTAGTTAACAAGTAAAAGAGCAGCTATAATGGCAATTTCAACATCTAAGCAAGCGAAATAGCATAAAACACCTGTAATTCAATGTCACTAACAAAAGAAACCAAATTAATCAAACTAACAATAATGAAAACTTCATAAAACACTTATAGTTCAATTCCAACTAACTAATACTAAAAAAATTCAACCAAAGAGATGGAAATCTATACATAAGGAAGATCATAACATGGAGGGGTGTCTCCCACCTAGCACTTTTCTTTAACGTCCTTAAGTTGGATGACTTGATGAAAAGATTTATTGTATCACTACAAAAATCCCCTTCGACAAGTGTACCGAATTGTCGTCAAGTAATAACTCACAAGAGTGAGGTCGAATCCCACAGAGATTAACGGATTAAGCAATCAATGGTTGATTAATTAACCTAGTTAGACGATTCAGTTTGGAGTGATAAGCAGCAGAAAAATAAATTGCATAAAAGTAAATGAAAGCAGTAAAGTGCAGAAAAGTAAATTGACATAAATGTAAAGTAAATGACAGAAAGTAAAAGTAAAAAAGAAAAGAAAGCATTGGGATAGAAAGGTATTGCAATCTCCGGATCAATTTCTTTCATCTCTTCCTCAATCAATGAATTCATTGATCTCCTTGGCAATCTTAATTGATTGGATCCCAATTCCTTGGCTCACCAATCTCTTTAAGCATGAACAATTGCCCAATTTCTTGATTTAATTGCTCATGGGAAGAGATGAAGTTTGGTCACTGATTATACCACACAAATTCATAGATCAAAGTGTTGGTAGGATTACATGTCACTATATCCATCCAAACCCCAATCTAATCTAATGTGAGAAAGCATTTCTAGCATGATCTCCTCATTCCTCTTCCAAGGTTCCGAGGAGATCCAATTATGAACAACTTCTCCATCGAGACAATTGCTCAATTGAATTAAGATCGAAAGCTTTCTAGTAAAATCAAGAGAAAAGACAGAAGAAGATTGAGTGATAAAAGCAAATTAATCCATTGAATTTTAACAGAGCTCTCTAACCAATGAAAAGAGTTAGTTGTTCATTGGTCTATTCAACAGAGAAAAAAGAAGTGCAGAAAAATAAAGATGAGAATTAAGAATTTAAAACTGGAATTGAAAATTCAAAGTTCGTAATTGAAAATTACAAATTAAAACTAAACTACTGCTACAAAGGAAAGAAAATAAAGATGAAAAGGGCGTGTGTTAGGGGATGTGGTGCACGATTCTAGACTCCCCTCCAATCCAGAATGATTTCTCCAATCCAGCTACTGCCTATATATAGGCTTACAGAAAATGAAAGAGAAAATTACAATTAAATTCAAAATTTCTAATCTAGATCCTTCTTGTGCCTTGGATGAGTGATAATTGATGGGCTCAGCTTGCTTGCATGGTCCAGGGGTGTAATTAGGGCCTTTAGAAATGTTGCAGTGTTAAAAATTGCTCTCAGACTCTGTCATCTGCGTTTACGTCAACGTTGGCATGCAAACGTCCGCTCCAACGTTTTTCAATCCATGCGTATGCGTCCCCACGCGTACGCGTGCATGCTGTTTTTGCCAATCGACGCATACGCGTGACCCACGCGTATGCGTCACATCAAATTTTTGCCTAGGGTTGTCATCGCGGACGTTGGACCCAGCGTTTGCTCCCCAACGTTACCTCCAACGTTGGCCTTCTCACGCATGCGCGCAGGGGACGCACACGCGTGGCTTGTCATTTTTCACTACTCACGCGTACGCGTGGGTTACGCGTAAGCGTGGTTTGCCATTTCTTCATCAAGCACGCGTATGCGTGATGGATGCGTACGCGTAGCTACAAATTTTTTCAGGCTTCTTTTGCGTGCACGTTGGGGTTGACGTTGGATCACCAACGTTCCCTCCAACATTGCTTCTTCAATTTTTTTTCTTATAGCGTTTGTTCATTGCCAAAGTTTATTCAAACTTTGCCATCAACGTTGGCTTCCCACTCTGCTTTTCTCTGCTTCTCTGCTTCTATTTAACCTGTCATCAAACAAACAGGTGTATCAAAGGAACATACAGGATAATCTTTACTCTACTAAGTGTGCTTAATAATGTTCAAAATCATAACTTCACTTAGTGTGATCTAATTCATCTTATTTACCCTGTATCTTAACAAAAATTCACCTGTGCTTGAGATTATCACCTTCAAGAAGAAAATTTCCACCTCCTTGTCACTCTTGGGATTGGTATGATGGTATAACTTGAGATGACGTAAGTGAACAACTCCATAGGGCTCAACTTTATCAACAATAGATAGACCATCTCATCTTGATCTAAGCTTTCTGGGTAGCAACCTCAACCTTGAATTGTATAGTAGCACAAAATTACCCACTCGGAATTCCTTCTACTTGATATGCCAGTTTTGTACCGCTTTAGTTCTTTCTTTGTATATACCGGGCATTATTGTAAGCCTCCAACCTCACACACTCTAACTCTTCCAATTGTAGCTTCCTTTCTACACTCGCCTTTTGCAACCCCATGTTGTACTCCTTAACCGCCCAATACGCTTTGTGCTCTATCTCAACCGGGAGATGGCAAGCTTTGTCATAGACCAACCAGAAGGGACTCATGCCTATTGGAGTCTTATAGGCAGTTCGGTAGGCCCACAAGGCATCCCCTAATCTAGTGCTCCAATCTTTCCTATGGGGCTTTACCATATTCTCTAGGATCCTCTTAATTTCTTAGTTAGATACCTTAGCTTGTCCATTTATTTGTGGGTGGTAAGTGGTGGCCACCTTATGAATAACGCCATACTTCTGCATTAATGTTGCCAGTCTTTTGTTGTAAAAATTTGAGCCTAATGTGTAATAAAGTCCTTTCAATCTCAGGATCAAACAGGGCTAATAAGCTTGGATCTGGTAATGAACGGTGATGAGCGGATATTTTATACGTTTTCTGGCATAATTTTCATGTAGTTTTTAATAGGTTTTATTTAGTTTTTATTAAGTTTTTACAGGTTTTAGTGTTAAATTCACATTTTTGGATTCCACTTCGAGTTTGTATGTTTTTTTGTACCATTTCAGGTATTTTCTGGCTGAATTTGAGGAGCTAGAGTAGAAGTCTTAATCAGAGATAAAGAAAGCACTGCAGATGCTGTCCAGATCTGACCTCCATGCACTCAGAAGAGATTTTCTGGAGCTAAAGATGTCCAAATAGAGCTTTCTCAACCGCTACAGAAAGAGGACTTCTAGAACTTTCCAACAATGTATAATAGTCTATACATTGTTATGGATTAGAAGGCCCAAAATTGGCATCCAACGCCAGCTTCCTGCCCCCTTTCTGGCGTCCAGCGCCCAAGGAGCAGAGCCCAATGTTCAAACACCCAGAGAGGACCCCCTGGCTGGCATTCCACGCCCAAGAGACCTCATAGCACGTGGATCTCATCAAAGCTTAGCCCTGATGACAAGTCATCCTAGGCTAGTTTCAGAAGCTTTTTCATTAGTTTTTACTTGGTTTTCATGCATTTTTAGGCAATAAGTAAGTGTTTGAGTGAGGAATTTTATTTATTTGTAATTTGTCTGCAATTTAATTTTTCATTTTGTAAAGCCTATATAAAGGAATCAGTTTCATTTCATTGGAGAGCTCTCACGGATAGTAGGATGCATTAGTAGTAGGCAGCAGTAGGAATAGGAGTAGGAGTAGAATAGAAGGCTCTCTTGAAACACTTTTATTTTTCTGCACTTCTACATTTTAGTTATATTAAATCCAGTCTATGCAATTTCAATTTCTGCAATCCTCTGCTACAATTTCCTTTTCTGCAAACTTTACATTTCTATTTATGATTTAGTCTGATTTAATTTTCCTGCAAGTTAAATTTCTTGTTACTTGTTGATTCGCGAAAACTTGCCTCTCAACAAATTTTCTACCGGCAAGTGCACCGGATTGTCGTCAAGTAAAAACTCACTGTAGAGTAAGGTCGAATACCACAGTGATTGGTAGATTGATCAATATTAATTGGAGAATTGTGCTAGTTGAGCGAAACCAGATTTAGTTGAGAATTGCAGAAGTAAAATTGGCGGAAAACTTAAATCACAAGAAATTAAATGACAGAAATAAAATTGCGGGAAATTAAATGACAGAAGCTTAAATTACAAGGAATTAAATAGGAATGGGGATTAGCATGAAATTAAAGAAGCAGAATATAAAAGAATGTATAGATTAGAGATGGGGAAGCTCATTGGGGTCAGGAGATGTGATAATTCTCCGGATCAAATTCATTTTCATCTCTTCTTCAATCAATGCATTCATTGATCTCCTTGGCAATCTTAAGTGATTAGATCCCAATTCCTTGGCAATCTAATCTCTCTAAGCATGAACAATTGCCCAATTCCTTGATTTAAGTGCTTGGTGCACGAAATTGTGATCTCTGGTAGTGGCTTCTTAGGCCAGATACTCTGATCTAGTTTTACAGTCTGTCACAACTTCGATACAACTAACCAGCAAGTGCACTGGGTCGTCCAAGTAATACCTTACGTGAGTAAGGGTCGAATCCCACGGAGATTGTTGGTATGAAGCAAGCTATGGTCACCTTGTAAATCTCAGTCAGGCGGATATAAAATAATCATGGAGTTTACGAATATTAATTAATAAAATAGGGATAGAGATACTTATGTAATTCATTGGTAGAAATTTCAGATAAGCGAATGGAAATGCTTTCGTTCCTCTGAACCTCTGCTTTCCTGCTATCTTCATCCAATCAGTCTTACTCCTTTCCATGGCTGGCTTTATGCAAGGGCATCACCATTGTCAGTGGCTACATCCCCTCCTCTCAGTGAATAATATGCTCACGCACCCTGTCACGGCACGGCTATTCATCTGTCGGTCCCGATCATGCTGGAATAGGATTCACCCTCCTTTTGCGTCTGTCACTAACGCCCAACAATCGCGAGTTTGAAGCTCGTCACAGTCATTCAATCATTGAATCCTACTCAGAATACCACAGACAAGGTTTAGACCTTCTGGATTCTCTTGAATGCCGCCATCATTCTAGCTTACGCCACGAAGATTCTGTTTAGGAGATCTAAGAGATATTCATTCTAGCTTATTTCATGTAGAACGGAAGTGTTTGTCAGGCACGTGTTCATAGGGGAGACGGTGATGAGCGTCACACATAATCATCACCTTCATCACATTCTTGGGTGCGAATGGATATCTTAGAAGCGAAATAAGATGAATTGAATAGAAAACAGTAGTACTTTGCATTAATCTTTGAGGAACAGCAGAGCTCCACACCTTAATCTATGGAGTGTAGAAACTCTACCGTATGAAAATACATAAGTGAAGGTTCAGGCATGGCCGAGATGGCCAGCCCCCTAAAACGTGATCAAAGGATCATAAGGTAATCCAAAGATCCTAAGATGATCAAAAAGATTAGTAAAGGGTCCTATTTATAATAAACTAGCTACTAGGGTTTACATGAGTAAGTAATTGATGCATAAATCCACTTCCTGGGCCCACTTGGTGTGTGTTTGGGCTGAGCTTATGTGTAGCACGTGCAGAGGCCATTTGTGGAGTTGAACACCAGTTTCTGTGCCAGTTTGGGCGTTCAACTCTGGTTTTGGATCCTTTTCTGGCGCTGGACGCCAGATTTGGGCAGAAGGCTGGCGTTGAACGCAGGTTTACGTCGTCAATTCTTGGCCAAAGTATGGACTATTATATATTGCTGGAAAGCCCTCGATGTCTACTTTCCAACGCAATTGGAAGCGCGCCATTTCGAGTTCTGTAGCTCCAGAAAATCTACTTTGAGTGCAGGGAGGTCAGAATCCAACAGCATCAGCAGTCCTTCTTCAACCTCTGAATCTGATTTTTGCTCAAGTCCCTCAATTTCAGCCAGAAAATACCTGAAATCACAGAAAAACACACAAACTCATAGTAAAGTCCAGAAATGTGAATTTAACATAAAAACTAATGAAAACATCCCTAAAAGTAACTAGATCCTACTAAAAACATACTAAAAACAATGCCAAAAAGCGTATAAATTATCCGCTCATCAGTGCTCATGGGAAGAGATGAAGTTTGGCCACTGATTATACCACACAAATTCATAGATCAAAGTATTGGTAGGATTACATGTCACTATATCCATCCAAACCCCAATCTAATCCAATGTGAGAAAGAAATTCTAGCATGATCTCCTCATTCATCTTCCAAGGTTCTGAGAAGATCCAATTATGAATAGCTTCTTTCCCAAGATAACTATCCAATTGGATGAAGAACGAAAGCTTTCTAGTAAATTCAAGAGAAAAGAAAGAAGAAAAATAATGAAAACTAGTATTGATCCATTGAATTTAGACAGAGCTTCCTAACCTAATGAAAGGTTTTAGTTGTTCATAGCTCTCAAAATGGAAATTGGAATTGAAAGATACATTGCAAAAGAAATGAACAGAAAGTAAAATGTGCAGTAAAGTAAAAGTGAGTAAAAAGCCCCCTCCTAACTTAAATTCTAAGCTATTTATACACTCTCTTCCATTGATCTTCAATCTCTGAATTGGGATTTTGGCCTTGATGGAATTGGGTTGAAATGGCTCCAATTGGTTTCCCTGGCTGTTGAGAAGAGATCTGTTTGAATTGTAGAGTTCTGGTGCTCAAGTTGGAGTCAACATTTGATGGCCAACGTTGACTCAAACGCCATCCTTAAAAACCAGATAATTCTGCTATCATTGGTGTTTGACTCAACGTTGGAGGGCCAATGTTCTGCTACCCAGGCGTACGCGTTTCTGGCGCGTTTGCGCCCATGGGCTAAAAATGCTCATTCACGCATGCGCGTGCTGCACGCGTGCGCGTGGATGCAAAAATATCATTTTTCAGTTTTAAACAAGGGTAGAAGAGCGTTAGCTTTAGCATTGGACTGGCAACGTTGCCTCCAACGTTGGCCTATCCACGCGTGCGCGTGCTGCATGCGTGCGCGTGGATTCTCAAAAATTCAATCTGTGCGTATGCGCCATAGACGCGTGCGCGTCATTGCTAGTTTTCAAATCCAAAACTTTGAGATCACAATCGCGGACGTTGGAGGTAGTGTTTGGGGTCCAACGTCACCCCACCACGCGTGCGCGTCCGCGTGAATTGTCAAAATTTCAAATCCATGCGTGCGCGTCGCTACAATTTTTTAGAATTTCCAGAAAGCTCATTTGTTAACAACGTTGGGGGTAACGTTGGATGTCCAACGCTCCCTCCAACGTGAGAATCTGTAAAATTATGCAGACAATTACTCTGCCTTCCCTTCACGTTTGAGGCAACGTTGGTGTTCCAACTTGGCCACCAACGTTGCTTCTTCTTTATCTTTTCCAGGCTCCTTCTTCAACTTTCCTCCATGCTTTCCTTCACCTGTCATCAACCAATGCATGCATCAAAGCCTTGCTAATGTCATGAGAATTCTCATCATTCTTAGCACCCAAGTAATTATAGCAGAATTCTCATGAAATTATATCAAATTAACCATGGTTAGATGAATCTAGGTATGCATGAATTTTTACCCAATTTTCTTACTTATAGCTGAAGAAAGTGCATAAAACATATTAAAAACAAAGAAAAAGGATAGTAAAACTAGCCTAAGATGCCCTGGCATCACAACACCAAACTTAAATTTTGCTTGTCCCTATGCAAGTACTGAATTATTGAGAAGAAAGAATGAAATAGAAGTTGATGTTCATATCAGCAAGTCATTATTAGTTGTTCATAGGTTTTTTTGCAGACAATGCAGTAGCTCACTTTTTATTGATCCTTAGGAATAGAATGTCTCCTTTAAGCATCAACTAACATACTGTTATGGCCTCTTATTATTCACTTATCCTTGGTAATTGCTTTTTTGTAGTTTTCTTTTCCTGTGAGCTTATTTCTCACTTGTAGCTTAGTGTCATGTGTAGTAGTGGTTTCTTAACTTATTTGTACTCAACACATATTCACTATAGACACTTGGTTCACAAATCCTGTTAAGACATTGGTGCCCAGCTGATGCTTGGTTTCTTGTATGGTTTAGAATTTCACAAATGAAATCTCGTTGCAAGTATAGTTCTAAACTAACAAAGAATCCTCACATGCAAAAATTTTGGTTGTCACATGTACAAACCCCAATAAGAATTAACCGAAGTATTTAAACCTCGGGTCGTCTCACGAGGAATTACAATGAAGTGCTCAATTATTGGCTAGGAAAATGCAATGGGGGTTTGATTTTATAATTTGACAAGAAAAGTAAACAACAAGAAAGTAAATGATAAGAACTAATAAAATAAAGGAAAATAACTCTTGGCCAGACATAGGTAATTGAGATCACCATCCTTGTCTATAAACCATACATTGATAATTATGAGGAACCAAGCTCATTAAGTCTACTTCTATGCTTAAAGTATATAAAATGGCTTAATCAACATCAATTCATAGGTTCTAACCTAGCTACTAATTGACTTAGTAGTAGGCTAGTGTCAATGGTTATCAAATTGACCACCAAGGGTTCTCAAGGACCCACGCTGATCCTGCAACGTGTGCGCATGATGCACGCGTATGCATCTCTAAACGCCAGGAAAATATGGCAAATTTTATATCATTTTGAAGCCCTGGATGTTAGCTTTCCAACGCAACTAGAACTGTCTCATTTGGACCTTTGTAGCTCAAGTTATGATCGATTGAGTGCGAAGAGGTCAGGATTGACAACTTTGCGATTCCTTCATTTCTTCATGGGTTCTCCATTTCTACATGCTTTTTCTTCATTCCTTCAATCTAATCCTTGCTTTCTAAACCTGAAATCACTTAAGAAACATATCAAGGCATCGAATAAAATTAAAGTGAATTAAATTTAGCTATTTTAAGACCTAAAAAGCATGTTTTCACACTTAAGCACAAATTTAGGGAGAATTACAAAACCATGCTATTTCATTGAATAAATGTGAGAAAAGTTGATAAAATCCTCCAAATTAAGCACTGGATAAACCACAAATTTGGAGTTTATCACCAGAACCTCTTTGGGTTACTAAATGCCTTGTAACTAGGTTGCTCTTGATAATGGACTTTCGGTTGATAATCCCGGGTTAGTTAACCCAAGTTACCAAGTGTTAAAGCACTCCATAGAACCTAATCATCCAAGCAGATCCTAGTACAAAGACACTACAGGCATATGTCCTAAGGTCCAAGCTATTGGTGTTTAGCCTTATTCTTTGCTCTCTTCTGTTTTTGTTGCCATTTTTGGCTTTTCTTTTTCTTTCTTTCTTTTTGTTTATTTTTCTTTCATCCAAGGACTTTTATTTGTTAAGATTTATAGGCAATATCCTAGTTTACACTAAAAGGGGGACAATCTATCCTTTTATTCATTACAAGTGAGCTACTACACAACCAAACATGTATACCACCACTTACTATTATTTCACTTCTTGCTAATAAGGAACTATTCCACTTCTTGTTCAACCATTTCTTTTATTAAAATTGCAAAGATCAGGGGACAAGACAAGCATTTAAACTAGTGAAAGTGAAAGCACACACACCTAGGCTAGCATACTTATTGCAAAATAAAACACAACGAAATGCAAAACAACTTAAACTACAAATTGCCTATTAACATGGGGACATTCAGACTTCCAATTTAGAGCATTTCAAAGCAGATGGAATTAAGTAACAATGCAACCTCTTGGTGGTGCCTTCTAGTTGCTTCCTCCTTGCTATCACCATCTGTGGCTTTTGTTTCCTTCTTTTTGCTCTCAGCTAATGGTGTGTATTCCTTCCAAGAAATTGATTGAGTTCCTGCAAGTTATTGGAAGTTGCTTGTTCCCCAAGCACTTGAGAGATTGTTAGCATGCATGTATATTTGTAGGCTTTTGAACTTAGATTGGTGTGTGAACACCAAACTTAGTTTCTTGTCTTATGTAGCAAATTGAGTCTTATGCAGAAAAAATCAAGTACTTTTATTTAAGAAAGTAAACTATGAACCATAAAACAACTATGAACTAGATAACAGACTAAAAACTAGAAAACAAACAACTTTTGAGTAATTTCTCTGATTGTTTCGAGCTGATAATTAGTTATGCTGAGGGTGTAATATGTTCTTAATGAAATCCATGGTGGAACACCAAACTTAGATTTACACATTCACTCTTAAATTTCTTTGGTGTGCAACACTAAACTTAGCTCCTTGCAATATAGTGAATCTACCCTTTTTTTTTAATTGAACTTAACTAGGGAAAGATAACTACCTTTGGTTGGGTTGCCTCTCAACAAGCGCTCTTTTATCGTCACTAGCTTGACGTTTCGCTCTCTCAGTTGAGTCTATATTTTATCTTGGACTCTTTTCCCATGTCACTCAAGTAGTGTTTGAGCCTTTGTCGGTTCACAGTGAAAGTCCGTTGTGAGCTTTCTTCCATGATGTCTATGTGTCCATAAGGTGAGACTTTGGTGACAATAAAAGGTCCTGACCACCTTGATCTTAATTTCCCAGGAAAAAATTTTAGTCTGGAGTTATAAAGTAGCACTCTCTGTCATTCCTCAAAGCTTCTTGGTGCCATCTTGAGGTAATGTCTTTCCTTTGCCTTTTCCTTGTACATTTTGGCATTTTCATAGGCTTGGAATCTGAATTCTTCTAATTGTTGCAGTTGCAAGAGTCTCCTTTCACCAGCAGCTTGGCTATCAAAATTCAACAACTTGAGAGCCCAAAAAACTTTGTGTTCAAGCTCTAATGGCAGGTGACAAGCCTTACCATACACCAGTTGATATGGAGACATCCTAATTGGTGTTTTAAAGGCTGTCCTGTATGACCAAAGCGCATCATCCAGCTTCTTTGACCAGTCTTTTCTTAAAGCTCCCACCGTCTTTTCCAAGATCCTTTTTAGCTCTCGGTTGGATACTACTGCCTGGCCACTTGTTTGGGGGTGATAGGGTGTGGCAACCTTGTGCTTCACCTCATATCTTAGGAGGAGGGTCTCTAATGGTCTATTGTAAAAATGGCTTCCTTCATCACTGATGAGTGCTCTGGGAACTCCAAACCTGCTAAAGATATTCTTTCTGAGGAAGTTCACAACCACCTTGTTGTTATTTGTAGGGGTTGCAATGGCATGCACCCGTTTGGACACATAGTCTACTGCCATCTAAATGTAATTGTTTGAGTATGAAGTTGGGAATGGTCCCATGAAATCAATCTTCATACATCAAACATCTCAAGTTCCAAGATGAATTGCTGTGGCATCTCATTTCTCTTGGGCAGATTTTCAACCCGCTGACATTCATTACAGTTCTTCACTAGCTCTCGTGCGTCTTTGAAGATGGTGGGCCAAAAGAACCCACACTGCAAGACTTTTGCTGCGGTTCTTTCTCGTCCAAAATGCCCTCCATAGCCAGAACCATGACAATTCCATAAAACTTCCCTTCCTTCTTCCTCTGAAATACACCTTCTGAGCAATCCTTCCGAGCATTTTTTCAATAAATATGGCTCATCCCAAATGAAATACTTTGCATCATTGATAAGTTTCCTCTTTTGATGCTTGTTGATCATTGAAGGCATTTTCCCAGTAGCCTTAAAGTTAGCAATGTTTGCGAACCAGGGTGCCTTGTGAACCAGCATTAATTGCTCATCAGGGAAGGATTCATTGACACCTGATTTGTGGGTGCTATCTTCATCACAAGGAATTCTGGACAAATGATCTACTACTTTGTTCTCCACTCCCTTCTTATCTTTAATCTCAATGTTTAATTCCTGCAATAGTAAAATCCACCTTATTAGTCTTGGTTTTGATTCTTGTTTTGCAAGTAAATATTTTAGTGCTGCATGATCAGTAAAAATAATTACTTTAGATCCAATGAGATATGATCTAAACTTGTCAAATGCAAATACTCTTGCCAGTAGTTTCTTCTCAATAATGGTATAATTCCTTTGAGTTTCATTCAAAACCTTGCTGGCATAATATATAACATGCACTAAATTGCCTTTCCTTTCTCCAAGCATTGTCCCAACAGCAAAGTCTGATGCATCACACATCAGTTCAAAAGGTAAATTCTAATCAGGTGGGGCAATGATAGGTGCTGAAGAAAGTTCTCTTTTTAGTGTTTCAAATACTAGTGTGCATTTTTGATCAAATACAAAAGGTGTATCAGAGACTAATAGGTTGCTCAAAGACTTTGCAATTTTGGAAAAATCTCTGATAAACCTTCTGTAGAAACCAGCATGGCCTAAAAAACTCCTAATTGCCTTGACATTACTTGGTGGAGGTAATTTCTCAATTAATTCCACCTTGGCTTTGTCTACTTCTATGCCTTTTTCTAAAATTTTATGGCCAAGGACAATCCCCTCTGTTACCATAAAGTGGCATTTCTCCCAGTTGAGAACTAGGTTTGTCTCTTGGCACCTTTTTAACACTAAGGCAAGATGATTGAGGCAATTGGGAAAGGAATCTCCAAAAAATGACCGCGTGAATTGTCAAAATTTCAAATCCACGCGTGCGCGTACAGTACGCGTGCGCGTCGCTACAATTATTCAGAATTTCCAGAAAGCTCATTTGTTGACAACGTTGTGGGTAACGTTGGATGTCCAACGGTCCCTCGAACGTGAGCATCTGCAAAATTATGTGGACAATTGCTCTGCCTTCCCTTCACGTTTGAGGCAACGTTGGTGGTCTAACTTGGCCACCAACGTTGCTTCTTCTTTATCTTTTCCAGGCTCCTTCTTCAACTTTCCTCCATGCTTTCCTTCACCTGTCATCAACCAATGCATGCATCAAAGACTTGCTAAAGTCATGAGAATTCTAATCATTCTTAGCACACAAGTAATTATAGCAGAATTCTCATAAAATTGCATTAAATTAACCATGGTTAGATGAATCTAGGTATGCATGTATTTCTACCCAATTTGCTTACTTATAGCTCAAGAAAGTGCATAAAATCTATTAAAAACAAAGAAAAAGGATAGTAAAACTAGCCTAAGATGTCCTGGCATCACATGTTCTCAAGTTCTTTTCGATTGCTTGATCTACTGCTTTCTTTACTTTCCCTGCACCCAATTCCCTTTATATTTGATGCAATTTACTTTTCATGCTCTTTAAGCTTCTGCTGATTTACATTCTGCACTTCACATTCACTGCAATTTACTTTCTGTTGCTCAAATCTCACTCAATTCACCATTGCTAGCTTAACTAGACTAAACACCTCACTAAAGTTGCTTGATCCATCAATCCCTATGGGATCGACCTCACTCCTGTGAGTTATTACTACTTGATGCGACTCGGTACACTTGCCGGTGAGTTTGTGCGAAATTGTTTTTCCCTCATCAAGTTTTTGGGGCCGTTGCCAGGGATTGATTTAGATCAACAATGATTAAGTGGGTGATATGTCTAGATTAAGCATTTTCTTTGTTTTTGTCCTTTTAATTTTCTGTTTTCTGCTGATACTAAGGTGTTTGTGTTTTTGCCTCACTAAGCAAATCTTATATGAGACATAAATTCCAATTTTCATTGGTGATTGTGTTTTACAAAACTCAAATGGAGTTCAATTCATCTTTTGATCAAGCTAATTTCATGGGATATTACCCACCACCACAAAATGATTCATATCAGTATCCTAATGGTGGCTGGGAATATCACCAAGAATTAGCAGATTATGAGCAATCCACCCTGTGGGGATGTGCTCTAGAGAATGATCAAACAAATTTCATGGGATATTACACACCATCAGAATATGATTCAAGTCATTATTCTAATGGTGGCTGGGAATATCACCAAGAGGTCACAGATTCTGAGCAATCCAATCAATGGGAATATGCTTCAGAGTCACAAGATGAGCAAGACAATTTCATGAGATATTGCCCAACACCACAAAATGATTCATGTCATTATGCTAAGGGTGGATGGGAATATCAACAAGGAATGAGAGAGTATGAACAATCAAGTGAAATGAACTACTTCCTAGAGCCACAAAGTGACTCATATTGTTATGACACTGACACAAATTATGGCTGGGAAGGGAATTTCAATGCTTCAGATTCTGTTCTTCAAGAAACATCATCATTTGATTGTGCTGTCAATACATACATGGAAGATTGCTCCCCGATGCCACAACATGATCCACACTCCGATGAATTCAATAATGATTCACATTGTGGATGGGAGGATCAAAACCAGAAAGCATTTGATAGTTTATACTCCACTTATCAAGAGCCATCATCACTTGAGCATACCTTCAACTCATTCATGCAAAATTGTCCAACCTTACCTCTTAGTTTTTCATTTGAAAACTCCTCACCACTTGAGTATGCCTCAGCATAAAATTCTTTCCATACTTCTCAAAATGACTTCACCACAATGCCCACATATCCAGAAACTCAT